>NC_134880.1:51606443-51626443 GCF_041734735.1 Babylonia areolata | reverse complement strand
AAATCCAGGAAAAAAATACAAAAAAAAAGGGTGACGCTGTAGTGTAGCGACGCGCTCTCCCTGGGGAGAACAGCCCGAATTTCACACAGAGAAATCTGTTGTGATAAAAAGAAATACAAATACAAACACGGATCATGCAGTCCGAACATGGGGACTGAATAAAGCTTCCTCAGTTATGATGAGGGAAAGTATCCGGGTTTATGTCTCTCTATTCTTTATAAGGATAAAAGAAAAGAAAGGGATAATGGAAGAAGAAGGAGAAAAAAATCCGGTCTTAGTGTACTCAGTAACCCTTTTCGCGGGGGCTCCCCCCACCCCCTGCCCCCCTGAAACCCACTCCCACCCCCCAAAAAAAATCTTCCACGTTTCATAAAACAGCCATGAAAAACACCAAGCGAGCGAGGAGGGGGAGGGAGGAAAAGGGGTGGGAGAGGGGTGTGTGTGTGTGTGGGGGGGGTGTCTTTCTTCCACTCGTCGTCGTCGTCGTCGTCGTCAATCGTCATCCAAGCGTCTGGTTGAGCTAATGGGAAGTTAAAGACCACTCAGGAAGGGGAGGAGGCCTGTTTGTCACGCCGAGGGCTGGCGGAATACATGATTGATGTGTCTTTAGGGAGAAGCACACTGCTTTGCTGGAGTGCGGGGATGGAGGAAGAGAGAGAGAGAGATGTACACCTGCCTTGAGAGAGAGAGAGAGGGCGGGGGGGACTGATCACACACACACACACACACACACACACACACACACACACACACACACTGAGATAGAGAGAGAGAGAGGGACTGATCAAACACACACACACTGAGAGAGAGACAGACAGACAGAGAGACAGAGACAGAGAGAGACAGAGAGCGAACTCAGAACTCAAAACGTATTTATTCAAGGATTAAGATTTTAGGCACAGCCTATTCTTCCAATCTGTCCTTGCTAAGAGAGAGAGAGACAGAGACAGAGAGACAAACAGAGACTGAGACAGAGAGACTCGGACAGACAGACAGACAGACAGATACAGAGACTGGAGGTGAGAAAGAGAGACATGGTCTTTAGGCAGGCAGCGAAGTGTGAAAACCTATCAGATTTCAGTGTACGGTTGGGAGGGCGGTACGCAGTGTGTGTGTGTGTGTGTGGCGGTGGTTTTGTCGTTTCCTAAAGAGACCAGCCACCGCGCACACATCTCAGCCTGTCAGTGACAGAAAGTAGTTCTTTTTGAGTTGAGTGAGTTTTCAGTGTCTGACTGTGAGGGGAGATTTCACGGGAGAACCATTGATATCTTACAACCTCCTCCGTCCCCCCCCCCCACCCCCATACCCCAACTCTTGTGAAGGTGTGACTGAGAAAGGATACACCCCTTTTCTTCTCCCTCGTAAGGTAAGATTTTTGTTGTTGTTGTTGTTGTTGTTGTCCTTATCTGCTTCTGATGTATCTATTTATCTGTCTTCATTTAATCGTTTATTTTCTAATTCCAACATGTGGTGCTTGTTGACTCACTTGTGTAAACAAAGTGAGTCTATGTTTTAACCCGGAGTTCGGTTGTCTGTGTGTGTGTGTGTGTGTGTGTGTGTGTGGGTGGGTGTCTGTGTCTGTGTCCGTGTGTCTGTGTGTCCGTGGTAAACTTTAACATTGACATTTTCTCTGCAAATACTTTGTCAGTTGACACCAAATTTGGCATAAAAATAGGAAAAATTCAGTTCTTTCCAGTCATCTTGTTTAAAACAATATTGCACGTCTGGGATGGGCACAAAAAAATTATTAAAAAAAAGAAGAAGCCTAATTATATGCAAACTGCATTTACTGTTATATTTATATTTTTTGTATTTTCTAAACTTGGCACTTTGACCTCTTATTCTGACACAACAACAAGAGGAGTCATTATTATCATTTTTTGTTCAAACAGGAACTTCTTTTGCTAAGCATGGAATTTTTATTTATTTTGCAAACGTTTTGGTGCAGTTAGTAAAAAAAAGGGAGATTACTCTGTAATTAATGCTAGGGGACTTAATTTATCACAAGTGAGTCTTGAAGGCCTTGCCTCTCTTGTTTTACTTATCTATATTTGTTTTCTCTCTCAGTTACACCGTCTGTCTGTGAGTTACTCATCCTCTGCTCTCTCTCTCTCTCTATCACTGTGTGTGTGTGTGTGTGTGTGTGTGTGTGTGTGTGTGTGTGTGTGTGTGTGTGTGTGTGTGTGTGTGTGTGTTTACCGTCTATGCATGTGTGCATGCGTGCATGTGTGTGTGTGTGTGTGTGTGTGTGTGTGTGAGAGAGAGAGAGAGAGAGAGAGAGAGAGAGAGAGAGACAGAGACAGAGAGAGACAGAGACAGAGACAGAGAAACTTTGTTATTAATTTTCGTTACCTGCAGTGGTCTATTGTTGTTGCCGTCTTTATCTTCTTAATTATTCATCTGTTGTTGTTGTTGTTGTTGTTGTTGTTTTGTAATCTCTGTATGTGGTGCCTGCTTTATTTATAAAAAAAAACAACCAACAACTTAATTTCACATCTCCCTGTCATGCCGTCTGTCTGTCAGTTTCTCATTCTGTGTGTGTGTGGAGTTAAAAGACAAAAAGACATTTGTGCTTTCTCAACTTTTATGTGACAGTGTTGTGTATTTGGAAATGTTGGTTCTGGGCACGAAAAGATTATTTTGCAGTAATCCTCCATACTCCAGTAGGAGTGAAAGGATAATTAAAACGTGAAACGTGTGTGTGTGTGTGTGTGTGTGTGTGTGTGTGTGTGTGTGTGTGTGTGTGTGTGTGTGTGTGTGCATAGCCTTCGGAGAGTGTGTGTGTGTGTGTGTGTGTGTGCGTGCGCGCGCCGTATGATTATGCATGTGTGCATGCGTGTTAGAGCCGGAGAGAGAGAGAGAGAGAGAGAGAGAGAGAGAGAGAGAGAGAGAGAGAGAAACTTTGACATTTCATAAAGTATAGTCATTACCTGCAAGGGCCTTTAGACAAGAGGGTGAGAAGGAGCCGGGTTGTATCTTATTTCACCACAAGTACGACACAGTAGACTCTGACTGTTTCAGCGGTAACAAAATCTAAGTCGAAAAATACCACACACTGACAAATTATGTTCACAGT
Source organism: Babylonia areolata (assembly GCF_041734735.1). NCBI lineage: Eukaryota > Metazoa > Mollusca > Gastropoda > Neogastropoda > Buccinidae > Babylonia > Babylonia areolata. The sequence goes on along the minus strand of NC_134880.1, from coordinate 51,623,367 downwards.
TCTTAGATTAAACCGGCAAAACTAACAAAACGAAGTCAAGGGCCCAGAGCGAAAGAAATAGACCAGGGCGTCTTCAGTTGAATCAGCCTTGACAGCTTAGGTCGTTAACTCTTTTACCGCCACGTTTCAGTGTGAAAAACAGCCCTCAGCGCCAAGTGTTCTAGATTTGATGCTCTCAGACACAGCAGGCTTCGGTTCATGAGCAAACAACAACATGGACTTGTTCGCTTCAAACTCGGTCAGTGTAAGGGTAGGGAGGTGTGTAGGGGTAGGGAGGTGTGTAGGAGGGGGGGGGGTGTAGAGGTAGTGAGGTGTGTAGGGGTAGGGAGGTGTGTAGGGGTAGGGAAGTGTGTAGGGGTAGGGAGGTGTGTAGAGAGGTGTATAGGGAGGTGTGTAGGGGTAGGGAGGTATGTAGGGGTGGGGAGGTGTGTAGGGGTGGGGAGGTGTGTAGGGGTAGGGGGTGTGTAGGGGTAGGGAGGTGTGTAGGGAGGTGTGTAGGGGTAGGGGGTGTGTAGGGTTAGTGAGATGTGTAGGGGTAGGGGTGTGTGTAGGGAGGTGTGTAGGGGTAGTGAGGTGTGTAGGGGTAGGGGTGTGTGTAGGGTGGTGTGTAGGGGTAGGGGGTGTGTAGGGTTAGTGAGATGTGTAGGGGTAGGGGTGTGTGTAGGGAGGTGTGTAAGGGTAGGGAGGTGTGTAGGGGTAGTGAGGTGTGTAGGGGTAGGGGTGTGTGTAGGGAGGTGTGTAAGGGTAGGGAAGTGTGTAGGGGTAGTGAGGTGTGTAGGGGTAGGGGTGTGTGTAGGGAGGTGTGTAGGGGTAGGGGGTGTTTAGGGGTAGTGAGGTGTGTAGGGGTAGGGGTGTGTGTAGGGAGGTGTGTAAGGGTAGGGAGGTGTGTAGGGGTAGTGAGGTGTGTAGGGGTAGGGGTTTGTGTAGGGAGGTGTATAGGGGTAGGGAGGTGTGTAGGGGTAGGGAGGTGTGTAAGGGTAGGGGGTGTGTAGGGGTAGTGAGGTGTGTAGGGGTAGGGGTGTGTGTAGGGAGGTGTGTAAGGGTAGGGAGGTGTGTAGGGGTAGGGGTGTGTGTAGGGTGGTGTGTAAGGGTAGGGAAGTGTGTAGGGGTAGGGGTGTGTGTAGGGAGGGAGGTGTGTAAGGGTAGGGAGGTGTGTAGGGGTTGTGAAGTGTGTAGGGGTAGGGGTGTGTGTAGGGAGGTGTGTAAGGGTAGGGAGGTGTGTAGGGTTAGTGAGGTGTGTTGGGGTAGGTAGGTGTGTAGGGAGGTGTGTATAAAAAAAAAAATTTAAAAAAGCTTCGCCATTGTTGTATAGGCGGGGAAACTGACAGCAGCTGTCAAGCTTTGTTACAATTTGAACAAATGGTCTTACCAGTATGACCCCTCGATGTCGACAAAAGTCGCCTATGACGGTGAAAGAGTTAAAGTTTGACTGGGAAATGATCGCGCACATATTAAGATGCTACCACTGCTGCTGCTTCTAGTGCTACTGTTACTACTTCAGCTGCTACTGCTACTGCTTCTACTGCTCAGTGCTGTTGTTTCTCACTGAGTGAATGCTGTTCCTGTTACTATGTCTGCTGTTACTATTACTAGTTGTAGTATTTCACTGCTGCTTCTGCGGCTATGTGCTGTTGTTACTATTGCCACTGCTGCTGGAGCTGCTACTACAACAGCACCAGCTGCTGCTACGACTCTACTGCTGACTAGCTGCTACTACGATTACTATTACTACTGTCGCCAAAGGTTCCCTGGTCCTTTGCTACTATCAAATTTGTATTTTGTATTTGTATTTTGTACATGTATTTGTATTTCATTTTATCACAACAGATTTTTCTGTGTGAAATTCGGGCTGCTCTCCCCATGGAGGAACGCGTCGCTACACTACAGCGCCGCCCCCCCTTTTATTTTATTTTATTTTATTTTATTTCTTAAAACTTTTGCTGCGTGCAGTTTTATTTGTTTTTCTATCCCCTCCATACTGAAAATGACATGCCGCCAGTGACTGAAAAAGCAAACAGCAAAAACATTCACCAGCTGTTTCACTCTAGTGGCTGGGATGCAAGTGGAGTTGAACTGACGACCTCAGTCGGTACTATCGATTGGCTGAAGTCCTTAATTAACAACAAGCTGTTAAGCAAGAGTTGTCTGTGGTCTTCATGCAGTGCAGTGCTGCTCCGTACTGAGAAGGTGGGTGGTGGGGTTGGATGGGGGGTGGAGTTGGAGAGGGGTGGGGTTGGAGAGGGGTTGGGGTTGGAGAGGTGGTGGGGTAGGAGGGGCGTGGGGTTGGAGGGGGGTGGGGTTGGAGGGGGGTAGGGTTAGAGGGGGGTGGGGTTGGAGGGGGGTAGAGTTGGAGGGGGGTGGGGTTGGAGGGTTAGAGGGGGGTGGGGTTGGAAAGGGGTGGGGTTGGAGAGGGGTGGGGTTGGAGAAGGTTGGGGTTAGAGGGGGGTGGGGTAGGAGGGGGGTGGGGTTGGAGGGGGGTGGGGTTGGAGAGGGGTGGTGTTGGAGGGGGGTAGAGTTGGAGGGCGGTGGGGTTGGAGGGGGCTGGGGTTGGAGGGTGGTGGGTTTGGAGGGGGCTGGGGTTGGAGGGTGGTGGGTTTGGAGGGTGGTGGGGTAGGAGGGGGGTGGGGTTGGAGGGTGGTGGGGTTGGAGAGGGGTAGGGTTGGAGGAGGGTGGATTTGGAGGGTGGTGGGGTTGGAGAGGGGTGGGGTTGGAGAGGGGTAGGGTTGGAGGAGGGTGGGGTCCTGCCTGGGCACTAGTGGCTGTCCCGCCTCCGACGATGATGAGTTTTGAAGTGAACCATGATCATGGTGCAACTTACTTTACTTACTGTGACCGGTCGGCGATGGTGACGTGTGTGCACTGCGATGACCCCGGATTCAGGTCAGTCACACGGTCACTGACGCGAACTGAAACGTAGACCTGCAGGTAAGCACACAGACAGAGAGGTGAGGACACCGGTCCTTTCAAGAGTTAGTCACCAGTTAAAAACTCTTTTGTACCTGTCTGACCTCTGCTCTACTCTCCTACTTCACGCTCCTAGCCAAAACAACGTAGTGGCGGAAAGAAAGGCATTCTTAAACAGACTGACCCCCGCTAAAATGCCTTTCTTTGAAAAACGAAATAGTAAAAAATGAAATAAAAAATTTCAAAAACAGAGAGAGAGAGAGAGGAAACGGGTGGGGGGGTGGGTGTGTAGGGGTAGGGAGGTGTGTAGGGGTAGGTGTGTGTGTAGAGGTAGGGAGGTGTGTAGGGGTAGGTGTGTGTGTAGGGGTAGGGAGGTGTGTAGGGGTAGGTGTGTGTGTAGGGGTAGGGAGGTGTGTAGGGGTTGGGGTGTGTGTGTAGGGGTAGGGAGGTGTGTAGGGGTTGGGGTGTGTGTGTAGGGGTAGGGAGGTGTGTAGGGGTAGGGAGGTGTGTAGGGGTTGGGGTGTGTGTGTAGGGGTAGGGAGGTGTGTAGGGGTAGGGAGGTGTGTAGGGGGTGTGTAGGGATAGGGAGGTGTGTAGGGGTAGGGAGGTGTGTAAGGGGTGTGTAGGGGGTGTGTAGGGGGTGTGTAGGGGTAGGGAGGTGTGTAGGGGGTGTGTAGGGGGTGTGTAGGGGTAGGGAGGTGTGTAGGGGTAGGGAGATGTGTAGGAGGTGTGTAGGGGTAGGGAGGTGTGTAGGGGTAGGGAGGTGTGTAGGGGGTGTGTAGGGGTAGGGAGGTGTGTAGGGGTAGGGAGGTGTGTAGGGGTAGGGGTGTGTGTAGTGGTAGGGAGGTGTGTAGGGGTAGGGAGTGTGTAGGGGTAGCGAATGTGTAGGGGTAGGGAGGTGTGTAGGGGTAGGGAGGTGTGTAGGGTTAGGGAGGTGTGTAGGGTTAGGGAGGAGTGTAGGGGTAGGAGGTGTATAGGAGTAGGGAGGTGTGTAGGGGTAGGAGGTGTATAGGAGTAGGGAGGTGTGTAGGGGTAGGAGGTGTATAGGGGTAGGGAGTGTGTAGGGGTAGGGAGTGTGTAGGGGTAGGGAGGTGTGCAGGGGTAGGGAGGTGTGTAGGGGGTGTGTAGGGGTAGGGAGGTGTGTAGGGGTAGGGAGGTGTGTAGGGGTAGTGAGGAGTGTAGGGGTAGGAGGTGTATAGGGGTAGGGAGGTGTGTATGGGTAGGGAGGTGTGTATTGGTAGGGAGGTGTGTAGGGGATAGGGAGGTGTATAGGGGTAGGGGTGTGTGTAGGGAGGTAGGTGTGTATGGGTATGGGGTGTGTAGGTGTAGGGAGGTGTGTATGGGTAGGGGTGTGTGTAGGGGGTAGGGAGGTGTGTAGGGGTAGGGGTGTGTGTGTAGGGGTAGGGAGGTGTGTAGGGGTAGGGAGGTGTGTAGGGGTAGGGAGGTGTGTAGGGGTAGGGGTGTGTGTGTAGGGGTAGGGAGGTGTGTAGGGGTAGGGAGGTGTGTTGGGGTAGGGAGGTGTGTAGGGGTAGGGAGGTGTGTAGGGGTAGGGAGGTGTGTAGGGGTTGGGGTGTGTGTGTAGGGGTAGGGAGGTGTGTAGGGGTAGGGGTGTGTGTAGGGGTAGGGAGGTGTGTAGGGGTAGGGAGGTGTGTAGGGGTGTGTGTAGGGGGTAGGGAGGTGTGTAGGGGTAGGGGTGTGTGTAGGGGTAGGGAGGTGTGTAGGGGTAGGGGTGTGTGTAGTGGTAGGGAGGTGTGTAGCGGTAGGGAGGTGTGGAGGGGTAGGGAGGTGTGTAGTGGTAGGGAGGTGTGTAGGGGTAGGGGTGTGTGTAGGGGTAGGGAGGTGTGGAGGGGTGTGTAGGGGTAGGGAAGTGTATATGGGTAGGAGGTGTGTAGAGGTAGGGAGGTGGGTGGCTCGTTGTTGTACCCCACTCACAATAGAAGGTAACTAACAGCAGAGCAATGATCGGTGGGCGTGAACTGGGAAGCGGAGGGCAGAAAGCGGGCGTGTTAATATTGACAATAAAGGTTTTGAACCATACCAGTTGAGGGACTTTTATGTGGCTCAATGAAAGAATGGGATCACTACTGCGGGCTGTTTCAATTAGTCTTGGAGGTTACGTGTCTGTTGTGTTTAGTAACACACACACACAGACACACACACAGACACAGACACAGACACACACAGACACAGACACAGACACACACACACACAATACACACACACACACACACACACACACACACACACACACACACCTACTTTCACACTTTGCTTGGCGTGCGCACCCGTGGAACACAGAGGCACTTTCGATTTTTTGTTATTTGTTGTTAGCAGAATAAGCTGGAACAAACAGACAGACAAAAAATCCACGCTCGCAACAGTTTGTGGAATAATTACTGCTCTTTTTGCCTTTTCCAACCTTTCCACAACGACTGGTTACAAGTGGAAACGACGACAGTTTGAAGACTTAAAGCCGGTGTGTCAGTATCAGTAGCTCAAGGAGGCGTCACTGCGTTCGGTCAAATCCATATACGCGACACCACATCTGCCAAGCAGATGCCTGACCAGCAGTGTACTCCAACGCGCTTAGTCAGGCCTTGAGAAAAAAAAAGAAGAAAAAAACGAAAATAATAATAATAATAAAATAATTTTAAAAAACCCCAAAACAAACAAAAAAACAACAACAATAACAACAACAACAACAACAAAATAATAATAATAAAAGATAAATAAAGCCAATGTAATCCTCGCAGTCTCAACAGCTTTCCTTGCTCTGTATCTCGATATTCTTTACAATTTCTGTTTCCTTTTCTTTTTCGTTTTTTTTTTTTCGGCCTTTGATTCCCCCCGCAAACATCGGACAAAAGACACCCGTGCCTGGACTATTGACGTACAGTTTAAGCCTCCTTTAGACTGTTTGTTAAAATCGTGAATGATCCAAGGGACCACCTTCGCCAAAACCAACAGAATGATGAGAACGTGTACGGGAAAGAAAAAAAAAAGAAAAAAAAAAAAAAAAAGAAAAGAAAGAAAGGAAAGACGCTGACTCGTCACTCTGACAAGTAGGCTTTAAAAAATAATAATAATAAAATTTTTTTTAAAAACCCTCGTCGATCATTCATTCAGATTCAGAATGTTGACACTGAGCTTCGCTTTTTTTTTCAGTTTTCTTTTATTTATTTTTTTCCCCCGCCACTTTCTTTCTTCCTTTCTTTGCACTCTGCTCCTTTCCTGATTTCTTCCCCCCTGTGTGATTCAGTGTGTGGTGTGTGTGTGTGTGTGTGTGTGTGTGTCTGTGTGTGTGTCTGTGTGTCTGTGTGTGTGTCTGTGTCAGTGTCCGTGGTAAACTTGAACATTGACATTTTCTCTGCAAATACTTTGTCAGTTGACACCAAATTAGATATAAAAATAGGAAAAATTCAGTTCTTTCCAGTCATCTTGTTTAAAACAACATTGCACCTCTGGGATGGGCACAAAAAATAAAAAATGAAGCCTAATTATATGCAAACTGCATTTACTGTTATATTTATATTTTTTGTATTCTCTAAACTTGGCACTTTGATCTGATATTCGACACAACAACAAGAGCAGTCATTATTATCATTTTTTGTTCAAACAGGAACTTCTTTTGCTAAGCATGGAAGTTTTATTTATTTTGCAAACGTTTTGGTGCAGATAGTAAAAAAGGGAAATTACTCCGTAATTAATGCTAGGGGACTTAATTTGCTTTAAACTGATCTTTCTCATCTAAAACATTACATTTTTTTTCTTTTCTTTTTTCTTCTCCCAAGCTTATCCATCATATTTAATACAGAGCACTTTTCAACCATTTTTAAAATCTCTTTTTTTTTCCTCCTAGTGATTCCTTTACAGGATAAAGCGTGAAGCACAAGTGAGTCTTGAAGGCTTTGCCTCTTCAGTTGGTTCTTTTTTTGGTCTCTCTTTCCTCTTTCTTCCCTGTCACCGGTACAGATGTCTGTTATCCAGTTTTGACAGTTATGTGTTGATATTTTCTGGCATGAACGTTTTGGGTTTATATTTCCTTCCTTTAGCCCGCCGAATATATGGTTGGTTTAAATAATCTTTAATTGTTCAACAATACACATGGTTACAAAGCAAACAAAACAAGAGAGGCAAGGCCTTTAAGACTCACTTGTGATACACTTTAAAAAAAAATCCAAGCTTTTTATGTATTGAGTATAATTTCAAAATGTAATGTTTAAGATGAGAAAGATAAGTTTAAAGCAAATTAACTCCCTTAGCATTAATGACAGAGTAATTTCCCTTTTTTACTATCTGCACCAAAACGTTTGCAAAATAAATAAAACTTCCATGCTTAGCAAAAGAAGTTCCTGTTTGAAAAAGAATTGATAGTAATGACTGCTCTTGTTGTTGGGTCGAATATCAGATCAAAGTTGCCAAGTTTAGAGAATACAAAAAAATATAAATATAACAGTAAATGCAGTTTGCATATAATTAGGCTTCTTTTTTTTGATATTTTTTGTGCCCATCCCAGAGGTGCAATATTGTTTTAAACAAGATGACTGGAAAGAACTGAATTTTTCCTATTTTTATACCTTAGTAATTTGGTGTCAACTGACAAAGTATTTGCAGAGAAAATGTCAATGTTAAAGTTTACCACGGACACACAGACACACACACACACACACACACACACACAACCGAACACCGGGTTAAAACATAGACTCACTTTGTTTACACAAGTGAGTCAACAAAAGGAGCGTCAACAAGCTTAAACCTTATACTGTGCTCACCAGGTTGCACTTCAATTTTAACATGACGGCTGATGAACCATATCATCATTTGTATCGAATAACTTATTCATAAACAGTAAGTAAAGAAATATAACGAATGAATACACAAGTAAGTGAAATAATGCTACTATCTATATAAACATGAAGTTAAAGGTATAGTCATCAGAGGTATCGGCCCGATGAAAGAGAAACACGAAGAAGAAAAATAATAATAATAGAATTTAGGAAATGTGTAAATGCTCTCTCTCTCTCTCTCTCTCTCTCACACACACACACACACACACACACACACACACACACTGAATCACACACACAAACACACACACAAACACACACACACACACGCACACACACACACAAACAAACAAACACACACACACACACACACACACACACACACAAACACACACACACACACATTCTTCAGTTTGGACACTGTATACAGAGAGTTCGTTCTTCTTCATGCCCTGCAGGTATAGTACTTCACAGTGATGGAAAAACCGTGAGGGAGCCAGCCTGAGCCCACACTGGCACAGATACATGCACCTCACCGCCGGCACAGGGCAATAATTATTATCTTTCTTGTTTTTAATATTGCGATGCCTGGCATGCAACTCAGCTCGTCTTGTCTGAACCACTACACTTATACACCCCTACTTAACCAGCCCGGCCTCGGCAGAAATATTTCTTTCTGGCATTTTGGGTCGTACACGATTTAAATCAGTGGTGCAGAGAGGGTTAAGTTTTGCTGAGAGTTTTGGAACCGGTGTTGAGCGCGCGCGTGTGTGTGTGCGTGGGTGCGTGCGTGCGTGTCGTTGGTCAGTATTAGTATTAGTGTTAGTGTGTTTGTGTGTGTTTGTGTGTTTGTTTGTTTGTTTGTTTGTTTGTTTGTGTGTGTGTGTGTGTGTGTGTGTGTGTGTGTGTGTGTGTGTGTGTGTGTGACGTTGTGTGTCAGTTGTGTCGTGTGTGTATGTGTATGTGGTGTATGTAAGTGCCGTGTGTGGCTATTTCTTGATGAACATGTCACGTACTAAGTAACCTTACACCGACCCCCAGCTGGTGTTAGGTTAAACCGGGGCACTGACAAAAACTTGATACGATCACGGACATTGAGGCATTCCTGATCGGAGTTGCCGCCCAACGGGAAAGCACTCCAGTGTCACGTTACGAGACAGACACTGTGTTTTGTCTGTCTGTCTGTCAGGATGTCTATATGTCTGTCAGTATGTCTATCTGTCTGTCAGTCTGTCTGTCTGCCTTTCCGTCTGTCTGTCTGTCTGTCTACGAGCATAGTTATTTCCGCCGGTCCCGCAGTGGCCACTGAATAACATGACGTCACATAGTCCGCCGATGGATGTATGTTGATTTAATCAACTTGAAATGTGAATACAGCTTTTTCATTGATCGCCATGAGTCCGTTTCGCACAGCGCCAAGCGTCACAGTGTCCATTAATATCGACATTCCTTTTCAGTTCCTTCCCCTTTCCGGCCCTCACCCGCTAACTGAACACATTCACAACGCCGAAAACACACACACACAGACAGACACAGACACACATACCCACCTCCAACACACACACACACACACACACACACACACACACACTAGTTCAGCCGACCTAAGTCTTTCTCATCCTCCCCGGTTTTTCATCCTGACCTGAGAGAGAGAGAGAGTGAGAGAGAGAGAGAGAGAGTGGGAGAGAGGAATGGACGTGGGGGGAGAGAGAGATAGAGAGGAAAGGAGAGAGGATGAGAGAGAGGGAGAGAGAGAGAGAGAGAGAGAGAGAGAGAGAGGAAGGGAGAGAAAGAGATAGGGAGAGAGAGAGAGAGGAAGGGAGAGATGGAGAGAGAGAGAAGGGAGGGAGAGAGAGAGGAAGGGAGAGAGGAAGAGAGAGAGGGAGAGAGAGGAATGGAGGGAGAGAGAGGAAGGGAGAGAGAGAGAGGGAGAGAGAGAGAGGGAGAGAGGAAAGGAGAGAGGGAGAGAGAGAGAAGAAGGGAGGGAGAGAGAGAGAGGAAGGGAGAAAGAGAGGGAGAGAGGGACAGAGAGAGAGAGAGGAAGGGAGAGAGGGAGGGAGAGAGGGACAGAGAGAGAGAGAGGCAGACAGAGAGAGAGGCAGACAGAGAGAGAGAAGCAGACAGCATAGCAGAGACACTGAGAGTGAAGAGCTACACACAAAAAACAAACCAGAACAAACCCCTTTGCTGTAGAGGGAGGGGGAAAGAAAAACAACAACCCAACAACCAACCGTGAAGCACTTTACTGTGCCGTGTGTGTGTGTGTGTGTGCGTGTGTGTGTGTGTGTGTGTGTGTGTGTGTGTGCACGTAGACAGAGCAGCGTACAGTGGTGTGAACAGAGACACACAGACAGGAGAAATAAAGACGAATGTTTGTCAGAATAGCAACTCACCAGCACCAGAACCAGCACCACCAGCAGCTGAAGTCATCCATCAGCTGCCCCATATTTTTTTTTTTTTTTTTTCACAGCCGGTCTTGTTCGCTGCTGGGGAGGGTAGGGGTGGGGGGCAGGGAGGGAGGGAGGAGGCGGGAAGGGAGGAAGGGGGCGGGGAGGGCGGGCGGGGAGGGAGGAAGGGGGTGTGGGGGGGAGGGCCGGAAAACACAGGTATGTCTTGTGTAAATATAAACTGTGTATCTATAGCCTATCTCCTCTCTCTTGACTCCGTCCTAGCAAGCCCGGTTGAGTGCTTTGCCTTATGTCCTTTGTCTCCGACCTGTTCTGGTGGTGTTTGTGTTAAAATCTGCTTGGTGAGTTTCATTCTCGTTTGTTGTTGTTGTTGTTGTTGTTATTGTTGTTGTCGTCTTTGTTTTTGTTGTTGTTGTTGTTGTTTATTCGTTGTTGTGGTTGTTGTTTGCTATTGTTGTCATGTAATTGTTTAAGGACGGTTCCTTCAATGGTTTGTGAATCTGTATCTTTTATTCACTTGATGGCCTTAGAGCTAGCTGTTGGAAAGGGTTTTTTTTTGTGTGTGTGTTTATTTTTTAATTTTTTTAAAGGTTGTTTGAAGCCTCGATGTGCCTTTATTTTATTTTATTTTATTTTGTGTGTGTGTGTGTGTTGGAGTGTAACAGTTGTAGTATTGAGAGTATGTTACTTTGTGGGTTTTGTGTATTGTGATCTCATAATATTAATGATTCAGTTTTATGTTTCTACTACTTTTTATGTGCTTTCTTGTTTCACTTTAGGTACTGGATTGTAAAGCGCTTAGAGCTTGCTCATGCTTGAATTACAGCGCTGTATGAAAATAAAACATGATTAAAAAAAAATATTATCATTATCAAACGTAACACAGTCCCACGAGGAAGAAGCCTAAATTCACAGTGGTGACTGACATCCTGACCTGACAGCTCTTGTCTGATCATAGTGAGATGACAGAAGGAGAAACGTGGCAGAGTGGTTAAGACGTTCATCTGTCAATACAGAGTCCGTAAGGGTGTGAGTTCGAATCCCGCTCTCACAATTTCTCCCAAAGGTTAAGACGTTCATCTGTCAATACAGGGTCCGTTAGGGTTTGAGTTCGAATCCCGCTCTCACACTTTCTCCCAAGTTTGAGTGGAAAACCAAACTGAGCGTATAGTTATTATGCACTCAAGGCCTAACTAAAGCGCGGTGGGTTTTGCAGCTGGTCAGGCAACTGCCTGGCAGATGTGGTGTAGCGTATATGGATTTGTCCGAACGCAGTGACACCTCCTTCTGAAACTGAGCGAGATGGCAGTCCTCCACTGATGAGCAAAGGCGCCAGCAGCAATCAATGGGTTAAAAGAAGAAAAAAGAAAGGTCCATTTACACTTCCAAAATCAGTGTCTCATTCTGGGGTGGACTTTCAAAAGGCCAACATACCTGCAGGTAAAGGTATATATATCTGCGGGTGAATCTACATGAGGCAAGGCAACCTGCCCCGAGGTAAGCAGTATCCGGTGTTCAGGAACACTAGAACATACCCCGCGGCTCTTCAAGCCCGGAAACAAATTTGCCCTAACTACCTGCCAAAAGTGACTGCCCCTGGAGAAAACACGGCGGGTCATTCAGTTGCGTTGTTTTGTTGTTGTTGTTGTTGAGGGAAATGCCGTGCTTTGCGGAGAGACCGTCTGTTTTTTGGGGGGGTGGGGGTGGGGGGGAGCCGGTCGACAGTTTCGCTGACGTGGAGCTTATTTAAACAAATTTCGTTGTCAATGTGGACGAATTTGGGACATTGTACAAAGAAGTCGGACACGTCATACAACATATAAACCGGGTTGTTGTTTTTTTCTGCTCCTTCCGCTATCTCCAGTTTCCCTTTCTTAATATTTCCCCAAACTGGAAATTTGCCGTCATTGCCGCGAACAATAGGACGGAACGGAAGGAACTGTACTTCCGAAAGAAGTAAAAGAGCATGCGCAGAGATTCTTCAGTGGTAGGCCTGCTATGATTATGGATATTATGAATGATGATGATGATGGTGGTGGTGGAGATGGTGATAAGAACCATTGATAAGAACACACAGAACAGTTGTGTCCGCTTTTCAAAACTCCTGTCACACTGACTCTGATTCCTTCACCATGGTTCGGCAGTGAAAGAGTTAAGAGATGTTGCCAGGAGACAGTTCGTTTTGTGGCTGTGAGATCGATCAGTTTTATTCTGCGCAGGGTAAGTATGGCAGTCCTGGTATGGCCCTGTGCGGTTGCCTGGACTACAAGCAACAAGAATAGGAATTTGGCGAAGTATGACGATGTGCCTTACCGTTGTGGTACGGGGACAGAGAGTGGAATTAATATGAAAACGATGTATTTGAAAGGTATGAAAATTGATAGAACTGGAAGCCTGACATCCAGCCGTGTGTGTGTGTGTGTGTGTGTGTGTGTGTGTGTGTGTGTGTGTGTGTGTGTGTGTGTGTGTGGTATACGTGCGTGCGCGTGTGCATGTGTGTGAGTGCGTGTCTATCTGTGTGCGTGTGTGTGTGCGTGCGTGCGTGCGTGCGTGTGTGTATGTGTGTGTGTGTGTATGTTTGCGCAACGAGTTTTTGTGTGCTTGTGTGCCTACGTGATGAAAATATATACATGTGGAGTTGCTTAGCTTTACATTTTCCCCCTATAGTTTTCATGCAAAACAAGACAAGTTTTATAATCCGAACTGTCTGACAGAAGCAGTTCCGAAAAAGGCCAAAGTTCTTGCATGTTCCTTGAGTCTCTCGAGCTGTCGAGGAGTTTGGTGTCTCCTGTTTTGTTTGTGTGTTTTGATTTTTTGGTTTTTTTTTTTTCGACGGCTTTTGCCGCAACAACATCTGCCATATCTAGTTTTATTCAAAGATTTAACAAGACAGCCAGACTCGTAATCTGTGTGTGTGTGTGTGTGTGTGTGTGTGTGTGTGTGTGTGTGTGTGTGTGTGTACGCGCGTGCGTGTGTGTGTGCGCGTGCGTGTGTGTGTGTGTGTGTGTGTGTGTGTGTGTGTGTGTGTGTGTGTGTGTGTGTGTGTGTGTGTGTGTGTGTGTGTTTATCAGCAGCACCAATCTTCACTCCTCTCTTTCTCCCTTCCCTCCTCCCCTCCTCCTCCTCCTCCTCCTTCTTTCTCTCTCTCTCACTCCTTCCCGATTCCGTTGGTTGTTTTTAACACGACACGATTCTCTTTCTCTTTCTCTTTCCCCTTTTCTCTCTGTCACTGTCTCTGTCTCTGTCTGCCTGTCTCTCTATGCTTCTACCCCGGCCTTTCCAGTCCTGCCTTATCTCCCTCCTCTTCCCTCTTTCATTTCATTACTGTCGACTACGCATATAATCTCTCTCTCTCTCTCTCTCTCTCTCTCTCTCTCTCTATATATATATATATATATATATATATATATATATATCACCGGGTCATGTATATTAACCAACTAACCACAACGAATCCATCTGTCTTAAATCTGCCCGCCTGTCTCTCTCTCTCTCTCTCTTTCTGTCTATCTGCTTCCTCTCTCTCTCTTTCTTTCTGTCTGCCACCCCCCTCCCTCTCTCTCTCTTTCTCTCTGTCTGCCCCCACAGCCCCCCCTCTCTCTCTCTCTTTCTGTCTCCCACCCCCACCCCCTCTCTCTGTCTCTCTTTCTCTCTGTCTGTCTGTCTTTCTCCCCCTCTCTCTCTTTCTCACTGTCTATTTGCCCCCCTCTCTTTCTCTCTATCTGATTGCCCCTCCCCTCTCTCTGTCTGTCTGCCCCCCCCCCCTCTCTCTCTCTCTTTCTCTCTTTCTGTCTGTCTACCCCACCATATCTCTCTCTCTCTTTCTCTCTGTCTGTCTGCCCCCCTCTCTCTTTCTCTCTTTCTGTCTGTGAAGAAGGATTTGTTTCAGAATTCAAAGATAGGCTAATTGCTTCATATAAACAAAATTGGCACTGTAAAATGGAAAGTACTGAGAAATATAGATGTTTGAAAAAAATTTTTTTTAATAGTTTTAAAAGTATATTTCAAACAGAAAAATATATTACAGTCGTGACAAACAAGTGGCACCGAACAAGTCTCGCCAGATTTAGATCGAGAACGATTGGGTTAAATGCATATAAAAAATGGTTTCAAACTGAGCCCTCGCTACTCTCCCCTTGTCCGATGTGCGGTCATTTAAGGGAGGATGAGTTACATTTTTTGTTTAGTTGTAAAGCTTATGATGATATTCGAGAAAAATGTGTTGTATTTAAAACAAATTTAGCAAAGAATGAAGATATTTTTGGAGTGCTTAATCTAAATCAGGAAACTTCACTACAGTCAGTTTCAAAATATATTGCCGAAGCGAATAACATGCGACGAAAATAACAACAATAAAATAGTATCAGGTGTTGTTCATTGTGAAAATTGAAATCTGTGTTGTCATTCTTAAATGGAAAATATTTATGTTATACATTTATATATGTTTTTTTTTTTTCTCTCTACATCACATTACTTTGAATGGATGGTCGAACTACACTTAGTTGCAGAGATTGATTGATTGATTGATGTGGATACTTCTATAGCGCCTATCCTCGGTCAGAGACCAAGCTCTAAGCGCTTTACATACACGGGGACATTTGCACCACAGGCTGTCTACCTGGGTAGAGCCGACTGACGGCTGCCACTGGGCGCTCATCATTCGTTTCATGTGTCATTCAATCAGATTTCAGGCGCACACACATACACACTCAGACAGACGTGTAACATTTTACATGTATGACCGTTTTTGTTTTTTTAAATTTATTTATTTACCCCGCCATGTAGGCAGCCATACTCCGTTTTCGGGGGTGTGCATGCTGGGTATATTCTTGTTTCCATAACCCACCGAACGCTGACATGGATTACAGGATCTTTAACGTGCGTATTTGATCTTCTGCGTGCGCATACACACGAAGGGGGTTCAGGCATTAACAGGTCTGCAGATATGTTGACCTGGGAGATTGGAAAAATCTCCACCCTTTACCCACCAGGTGCACCGAGATTCGAACCCAGGACCCTCAGATTGAAAGTCCAGCGCTTTAACCATTCGGCTATTGCACCCGTCATTGATGGATTGATGGATTTCGTTTTGGATTTAGTTTTCATCAATATTATTACTATTGATGCATGTTGTTACTTGTATTATGAACCCCCATGTCATTTGGGCTGTAAAGCTATTGGCATTAAAGTGTTCAGTGTTCTCTTTCTGTCTGTCTGATTGCCCCCGCCCCTCTCTCTGTCTGCCCTCCCCTCTCTCTTTCTTTCTCTCTTTCTGTCTATCCCTCTCTCTCTCTCTGCCTCTCTTTCTTTCTCTCTGTCTGTCTGCTTCCTCTCTTTCTCTGTCTCTCTGCCACCCCCTCCCTCTCTCTCTCTTTCTATCTGCTTCCCCTCTCTCTCTTTCTATCTGCCCCCCACCCCGTCTCTCTCTCTCTTTCTCTCTGTCTGTCTGCACACCTTCTCCCTCTCTTTCTCTCTCTCTGTCTGCACACCTTCTCCCTCTCTTTCTCTCTGTCTGTCTGCACACCTTCTCCCTCTCTTTCTCTCTCTCTGTCTGCCCCCTCTCTCCCTCTCTTTCTGTCTGCCCCCACATCCCCGTTCTCTCCGCCCTCAGTCTCCTTACTTTCCTTTCGCTCTCGCAGTCGATGACACAAGTTTGCACTGGTTCACACATACTCTCTCTCTCTCTCTCTCACACACACACACACCCACACACACACACGAACAGGCGCACACGAACACGCACACACACACACACACACGAACACGCGAACACGCGCACACACACACACACACACACACACGCACACACGCACGCACGCACGCACGCACGCACGCACAAATCGAACTGTCGAGCAGTCGAGCAGGGAAGGAAAGAGGGAAGAGGAGGAAGATAGGAGAGAGAGAGGGAGAGAGAGGGAGGGAGGGAGAGAGGGAGGGAGAGAGAGAGGGGGAGAGAGAGATGGAGGGAGAGAGATGGAGATATATATATATATATATATATATATATATATATATATAGAGAGAGAGAGAGAGAGAGAGAGAGAGAGAAACAGAGAAAGAGACAGACAGAGAGAGCTCAGGAGGAAGGGAAGGAGAGAGGAGGGTGTGAGAGTGTCTCACGTTGCCTCGTCTCCAAGATCGGTAAGTGACTTTCCCAAAGAGGTGCAGCGTTTTGCCTGGACTCTGTGGCAAGAGAGAAAGATACACAGAGAGAGAGACGAATGAATGAATAAATCAACAAAGGAGTGAATAAACGTATTAAAAGAAATTGCGATCTTGACACCCTAGTCTAAAAAAAGATATATATATTAAAAAAAAAAATAAATAAATAAAGCCTCACCAAGGCAAGATGTAAATTTAACTAAACGTTGGTCAGATATAACCTTACTTCCCCCCCCCCCCCCCGCCCCCGCCCCCAACTCCCAACTTTCCCCTTTTTTTTCTTTTCTCCCTAGATCTTTCTCTCATTTTCCTTTCTTCCTTCCTTCCGTCTTCCCTTTTTTTCCCGCTTTATTCTTTTTTTCTCTTTTTTTTTCTTTCACAATGAAAACGGACAGTCATTGTCTTATAAACTGTCACTAGCGACAAGGACAAAGTCTGTATAGGGGGGTGGGGCAGGGAGGAGGTGCAAGGGGGGTTGGGTGGGGGGTGTTAAAATTTTCGGGGAATTAGCAGACAGTAAGGAGAGAGGCTTGCACGGAATGCCCCCTTCAGCTGCACTGAATGGCCTGCTGTGGCGCTGATTTGTATAGGCCTTTTGGTGGCAAGTGTGTGACATCTTTTTTTTCAATTTTTTTTCCCCGTTTTTTTTTCCGGGATCAT
>NC_134880.1:51563943-51596443 GCF_041734735.1 Babylonia areolata | reverse complement strand
CAGACTGATAGACAGATAGGGAGAGACAGAAAGACAAATAGACTGGGTGGGGGAGGGGGAGAAACACACAGACTGATAGACAGATAGGGAGAGACAGAAAGACAAATAGACTGGGGGGGGGGGGAGAAACACACAGACTGATAGACAGATAGGGAGAGACAGAAAGACAAATAGACTGGGTGGGGGAGGGGGAGAAACACACAGACTGATAGACAGACAGACAGGGAGAGACAGAAAGACAAATAGATTGGGTGGGGGAGGGGGAGGGGGAGAAACACACAGACTGATAGACAGACAGGGAGAGACAGAAAGACAAATAGACTGGGTGGGGGAGGGGGGAGGGGGAGAAACACACAGACTGATAGACAGACAGGGAGAGACAGAAAGACAAATAGATTGGGGGGGGGGGGGGTAAGGGGGAGAAACACACAGACTGATAGACAGACATGGAGAGACAGAAAGACAAATAGATTGGGGGGGGGGGGTGAGGGGGAGAAACACACAGACTGATAGACAGATAGGGAGAGACAGAAAGACAAATAGATTGGGGGGGGGGGTGAGGGGGAGAAACACACAGACTGATAGACAGACAGGGAGAGACAGAAAGACAAATAGATTGGGGGAGGAGGGGGAGGGGGAGAAACACACAGACTGATAGACAGATAGGGAGAGACAGAAAGACAAATAGACTGGGTGGGGGAGGGGGAGGGGGAGAAACACACAGACTGATAGACAGACAGGGAGAGACAGAAAGACAAATAGACTGGGTGGGGGAGGGGGAGGGGGAGAAACACACAGACTGATAGACAGATAGGGAGAGACAGAAAGACAAATAGACTGGGTGGGGGAGGGGGAGAAACACACAGACTGATAGACAGATAGGGAGAGACAGAAAGACAAATAGACTGGGTGGGGGAGGGGGAGGGGGAGAAACACACAGACTGATAGACAGATAGGGAGAGACAGAAAGACAAATAGACTGGGTGGGGGAGGGGGAGAAACACACAGACTGATAGACAGATAGGGAGAGACAGAAAGACAAATAGACTGGGGGGGGGGGGGGGGAGAAACACACAGACTGATAGACAGGGAGAGACAGAAAGACAAATAGACTGGGGGTGGGGGAGGGGGAGAAACGCACAGACTGATAGACAGACAGACAGGGAGAGACAGAAAGACAAATAGACTGGGTGGGGGAGGGGGAGGGGGAGAAACACACAGACTGATAGACAGACAGACTGGGAGAGACAGAAAGACAAATAGACTGGGGGGGGGAGGGGGAGAAACACACGGACTGATAGACAGACAGGGAGGAGAGAGAGAGAAAGACAAATAGACTGAGTGGGGGAGGGGGAGGGGGAGAAACGCACAGACTGATAGACAGACAGACAGGGAGGAGAGAGAGAGACAGATAGACGAACTAACTGAGAGAGAGAGGGGGGGGTGGTGGAGAGACACACAGACAGACAGAGACAGACAGACAGCAGACCCACAGACAGATTCAAATCCAGCAAGCTGTTTACGACCAGACTTTAATCTGTTCAGGTGATTGCATGGTCCGTTACAGAACGCTATTGCGAACCCAGGTTAAGAAATAGGATTGTTTTGTCGGCGAAATTGTTTGCAGATGTTATCCTCAAATAATGACACGGACATGGTATCAGCTTTCAGGTTTAATCCCGAACGACGGCGTCACAGGGGCAAAAAGTTCACAATGCGTGTTCACTCATAATATCAGCAAACAACTTTTATGGGTTTACCATCTTTTTATTAAGTCTTCGTCTGGATATCGCACTTAAATCTGTGTGTGTGTGTGTGTGTGTGTGTGTGTGTGTGTGTGTGTGTGTTCGTGCATGTGTTTGTCTGTGTGTGTGTGTGTGGAAAGTAGGGGTGGGAGTGGGGATGGGGGGCGTACGCGCACTTGCTTCCTCCCGCATGTTTGTTCCGAAACATCTCCTGGACAAAGAAAAAAAAAAAAAAAAGAAGAAGAAAAGATAAGAAAAAAAGAAAAAAGATTTATCCTCCGTTTCAATGACAGGTTTGTGAGACGTTCCTTTGTCCCCCACATCTTGCCAGATGACAACACGGTGTTTTGAGCTGGACGGAAATAAACCACTGCGCTGAGATGACGTGGAAACAAATGGGAACAGGGGCACTACTAGCTTGGACGGTACGGTATACGCAAAGACATACAGTGACCTTCATACAGCCGAGTAAATGTTAAAGCGTCAGGCTGGAACGTCCATGGTTCGATCCTGACAATGGGTGGTCTGTTAATTAAGGCAAGATTTTTTTTTTTTTT
The DNA here is from genome assembly GCF_041734735.1 of Babylonia areolata. Classification (NCBI taxonomy): domain Eukaryota; kingdom Metazoa; phylum Mollusca; class Gastropoda; order Neogastropoda; family Buccinidae; genus Babylonia; species Babylonia areolata. Next base: position 51,594,141 of record NC_134880.1, on the reverse strand, counting down.
TTTTTTTTAATATATTTTTTTTTATACCGATCTCCAAAGTTAGTTCAGGCCGTGGTAGTTCGTTGGGTTATGATGATGATGATGATAATAATAATAATGATAATAAGAACATCTCGATACATTAATTCATTTATTCCTACAGCCATTCGCGCACACAATCAAAACATCCAATACACTAAGTGAACCCTCCCACCCCCCAAGCCCCCTCGCCACAGCAACACCTGAACTTCACCAGCAGACGAGTGTATGGGAGCAGACATTATGCGTGCATGTGGGACTGAGCGGGTGAGCACGGGCAAGCAAGCATTTCTGTGTGTGTGTGATCGGAAGTGATTTTAAAATATTTTCTTATTTTACTTGGATTTCATGTATCTTAATGTTAATGTTCTAATTTTATTGGCGTGACATATGTAATGTGTATGCATACGTTGTTTGTGTGTGTGTGAGTGTGTGTGTGAATGAGTGTGTGTGTGTGTGTGTGTGTGTGTGTGTGTGTGTGTGTGTGTGTGTGTGCATTTTACTTATATATATACGATTTATTCCCTTGATGTTTTTATTTATGTATTGTTGTATAATACCTTATGGTCTTAACGTGTGTGTGCATGTGTGTGTGTGTGTGTGTGTGTGTGTATGTGTGCATGTGTGTGTGTGTGTGTGTGCGTGCGTAGGCGCATGTCATTTTTAGTAATCTTATACCCCCTTTTTTTGTTGTTGTTGGATGTCTTCATTTGTTAATATTGTTGTGCAATACCCTATTGTCTTAACATGAGTATGTGTGTGTGTGTGAGGGGGTGGGGGGGGGGTAGTATATCGTCAGCTATTGGGAATTCTTATTTGACTAGTTTTAATCTCTTCTTATGTTGCACATGATTTTATGCCAGTGTTTACAATGAGCCTGTTATTGCACAACTTAATTTCCATGTGGATTAATAAAGTGTTTTTGATTGATGGATTGATTGAATAGTAATGGTATTTATATAGCGCTGAGTCAAATCAAAGCGCTTTCGCACCAGTCATTCACACGCATGCATAGCTCTAAAACTGGAGAAACGGAAGACAAGCAAGAGGCAGGGAAGGGAGACTATTTTGGGAAGAGGTGGGTTTAAGGCCAGACTTGAAAGAGATGAGTGCGGAGACTTGAAGAAGCAAAAGAGGAAGTTCATTCCAATTGCAAGGTCCAGAGACAGAGAAAGAACGGCGGTCAACAGTCGAATGTTTCATTATGAAGCACAGACATATCCAAACACGATAAGAATCGAATCGCAATACTGGTCGTGTAATATAGAAAGAAGAAGAAGAAGAAGAACAGCAATTCATTGGGTGATTCCCGTTACCCTGTCGTTACCTCTTTTTCCGTATATGTACGGGTTGTGGAAATCCTGTGGAAATATATAGATATATACATATGTTTATTTTCTTTTTTTCTCTTTCTTTTTTTTCTTTTGCATATTTTTTTCTCAGGGCCTGACTAAGCGCGTTGGGTTACGCTGCTGGTCAGGCATCCGCTTAGTAGATGAGGTGGAGTGCATATGGATTTGTCCGAGCGCAGTGCCACCTCCTTGAGCCACTGATACTGATACGGTGGAAATCTGGAGTTAGGTTATTCATCTGCTCCGATGAAAGAAGCATTGACAGTAAACCCTGCATACGGAGGGCGGGGGAGGGTGGGGGGTGGGGGTGGAGGGGGGAGATCTTTATCTCAAGACGTGACCCGCTGTTCGCCCTTTCTTCAAACCCCGGCGCTTATGAAAGGTAGGTAAATCGTTACTTCCGGTTGACTCAGTCCCGTTGTGTCAACAAAGCAGAGACGCTTGGCAACGAAGACAAGATCCTTCTTGTTCCTGTTTTGTTTTTTTAGTCTGTTTGCTCTTTCTATTTATTTATTTTTTTGTTTCCAAACTTCTTCTTTCTGATTGCTTTCTTTGTGCCACATTCTTTCTTTCACTCTCTCGAGATGTGTATCTTTACTTAATCGCCTGAGGTGGATGTCGTTGAACTTGTTAAAGCCGCTGTTACCGTATGTACGGACTGGATGATTATTTTATTTTTGACTCACTTGTGCAAACAAAGTGAGTCTGTGTTTTAACCCGGTGTTCGGTTGTCTGTGTGTGTGTGTGTGTCCATGGTAAACTTTAACATTGCCATTTTCTTTGCAAATACTTTGTCAGTTGACACCAAATTTAGCATAAAAATAGGGAAAATTCAGTTTTTTCCAGTCATCTTGTTTAAAACAATATTGCGCCTCTGGGATGGGCACTAAAAAAAATAAAATAAAAAAAAATAAAAAAAAAGAAGCCAAATTATATGCAAACTGAATTTACTGTTATATTCATATATCTTTTATTCTCTAAACTTGGCACTTTGATCTGATATTCTGACACAACAACAACAGCAGTCATTTTTATCATTTTTTGTTCAAGCAGGAGCTTCTTTTGCTAAGCATGGAAGTTATATATTCATTTTGCATGTCTTTGGTGCAGATAGTAAAAAAGGGAAATTAATCTGTAATTAATGCAAGGGGGCTTAATTTGCTTTAAACTGATCTTTCTCATCTTAAACATTACAATTTGAAATTATACTCAATACATAAAAAGCTTGTGTGTTTTACTCTCAGTGTACAGGGCTTTCACTATGTTCATTCACCCAAGTGGTCTTTTTCGGAAAATACTAAAATCAATATGACGAGTGGACTTTATAGATCTATTGGCTGAGCCCTGAAGGTCATGGGCAAAAATCAATTGCGTACACATATTTATACATATTCAAAGCGCGTCCTCATATTCTTCGCGAACGTGAACGACGCCATTTTGTTTCAAGTTGTTGACCTGCCTGTTCAATCCTATATTCAATGGACAATACACGATAACATGTGATGGAAAGTTGGAGAAGGAGACCGTTAAATATTTATTCAGAGAAAGATTTGTGAACGCCTAATCACTTACTGGATTATGCCCCAAACTGCCATAAAAATATCCACAGAATCAGTCGGAATTCACAGTTAAAAATAATAAACCACGAGAGTTAATACCCTTGAATTGATGAAACGTAAAAATTTCCAGCCTTGACTTTTCTCAAAATGAAGTCCTTTTCACTTCATACGACTTGTGCTTGGCTCTACAAGTTAGTTTAACAAAATACTCAATTTTCATATCAACTTTAAAACTATAAAACTAGAATGAACATAAAAGAGAAATTGAATCGACCGTGTCAACCGGGTGTAACTAAACTTGTACATCTATCTAGATCCAGAGAAAACGGCAAAATGTTGCAGTGTGATTGCGGCGATAGCCACGTCTCCTTTACCGCGGACTTTAAAAGAGTATTTAATTACCCTTAAACATTTTTTGAATGCCCAAGATACACCAGAATAATATTATTTAAACAGCGTTCTCACTGCGAATACCGCAATCGATTTATCGCCCTTTTAAAAAAGCATGTTTAAATATTATATTTTCGAATGTCATCGAAGGAGCCACGATAGTATAATGGGTAAGACAGTTTCTTCTCACCCGATCACGCGGGGTTCGAATCTGCCGTTAGCACTTTTTTTCTTTTTCTTTTAACCCGAAGCTTTATAATAGCAAATACAGAACACATTTTAACGATTAGATTTTTTTTAAAGTGTATCACAAGTGACTCTTGAAGGCCTTGCCTCTCTTGTTTCATATTCAAATATTCATTTACTTCTTTGTTTAATTTTTTTCTTCCATATTTAGATATTCATTTACTTTTTTTCTCTCATATTTAAATGATTTTTTTTCCCTCAAGGCCTGACTAAGCGCGTTGGGTTATGCTGCTGGTCAGGCATCTGCTTGGCAGATGTGGTAGCGTATATGGATTTGTCAGAGTGTAGTGACGCCTCCTTGAGTTACTGAAACTGATACTGTGGAAATCCGGAGTTAGGTTGTTCATCTGCTCCTATGTGATGAAAGAACCATTGACAGTAAACCCTGCATATGGTCAGGGCAGGAGGGATGTTGGGGGCTGGTGGTGGTGGGGTGATCTTTATCTCAAGACGTGACCCGCTGTTCGCCCTTTCTTCAAACCCCGGCGCTTATGAAAGGTAGGTAAATCGTTACTTCCGGTTGACTCAGTCCCGTTGTGTCAACAAAGCAGGGACGCTTGGCAACGAAGACAAGATCCTTCTTGTTCCTGGTTTGTTTGTTTTTTTTTTTTTTTTTTTTTTTTTTTAATCTGTTTGCTCTTTCTATTTATTTATTTTTTTGTTTCCAAACTTCTTCTTTCTGATTAATTTCTTTCTTTGTGCCACATTCTTTCTTTCACTCTCTTGAGATGTGTATCTTTACTTTGTTAAATCACCTGAGGTGGATGTTGTTGAACTTGTCAAAGTCGCTGTTACTGTATATACGGACTAGATGATTATTTTATTTTATTTTTTATTATATTTATTGTTATCATTATCAGTAGTAGTAGTAATAGTATCAGTAGTAGTAGCAGAAGTAACATTCTCTTTTTTCATATTCAAATAATCATTTACTTCTTTATTTATTTGATTTTTTTTCTTTCATATCTAAATATTCATTTACTTTTTTTCTTTCATATCTAAATATTCTTTTCTTTTCTTTTTTCCCTCAAGGCCTAACTAAGCACGTTGGGTTACGCTGCTGGTCAGGCATCTGCTTGGCAGATGTGGTGTAGCGTATATGGATGGATTTGGCTGAACGCAGTGATGCCTCCTTGAGCTATTGATACTGATACTGATGCTGATACTGTGGAAATCCGGGGCGAACCATTCAAATGTAATGCTGTGATACGTGAGGCTTCAAGCAACATACCGTGATTTAACTGATGACATTTATACACGTCGGAACTATTTCATTCGACGAGAGAAACGACTTTTCGCGTGTGGTCTTTCTATCATGATACCATTACCAACAACCATGACGATTACGGATATAAGCAGTGTATATTTTACATATTACAGGAACCTTGCGGATGACAAACAACGTGCGAAGCAGACCGTCACGACAATCGTGACAGAGTGTCATGTATCATGTCATGTGCTCACGGTGCTGCTCCGGTGCATGCCCCCACTGTAAACAAGATCGTTGTTTTGCTTTTGTTTTGTTTTATGGGAGGGGAGGATGTGGTGGTGGTGGTGGTGGTGGTGGTAGGGGTGGGGGGGGCACAGTCACAATAAAGAGGAAAATCATTGTATTGGGAACTCGTCATTTTGAACCAAGGCAAGGACGGGCGCAATAGCCGAATGGTTAAAGCGTTGGACTGTCAATCTGAGGGTCCCGGGTTCGAATCACGGTGACGGCGCCTGGTCGGTAAAGGGTGGAGATTTTTACGATCTCCCAGGTCAACATATGTGCAGACCTGCTAGTGCCTGAACCCCCTTCGTGTGTATATGCAAGCAGAAGATCAAATACGCACGTTAAAGATCCTGTAATCCATGTCAGCGTTGGTGGGTTATGGAAACAAGAACATACCCAGCATGCACAACCCCGAAAACGGAGTATGGCTGCCTACATGGCGGGGTAAAAACGGTCATACACGTAAAAGCCCACTCGTGTGCATACGAGTGAACGCAGAAGAAGAAGAAGAAGAAGAAGAACCAAGGCAAGGACACAACCAGCTCACCGGCATGTTTTATCGTGAGATCTCGACAACGGCCAAAATCAGAGAGGTTGGCGTCGATCCAAAGCTTGCTTGCTTTCTGTTTATTTATTTATCTATTTATCTCTTTTTTGTTTGTTTGTTCGTTTCTTTCTTTCTTTATTCTCTGTCATTTATTCATCTTATTTATGTCTTTTTTTGCTGCCCCTTTGTCCATACCAGTTATGTGACGAAGACCACACACGATCGGGTGACAATGCACTGCTGTGGAGTCACTTTGAGTTTACACGTCACCAGAAAATATTTAAGCATGTTGATTTTTTTTTTCTCATCAAATTCAAAGTAATAGCTTTAATAACTAAGTTTGTCAGAGCGCTTTCGGAATAGATTGAGATGAAAATGAACATAGAAAACAGCACGTTCCCAGAAATCTGGGCTCGTCACGAAATCTTGAGACAGGGCAGAATCACAGAGGAAAAAAAAAAGTCAGCCCGTTACATTGTCAGCGTCTGGCGCACTGTGGTTGAGTGCCAGTTGTGTTGACTGGAGATTTACTTCAACTATAGTATTGCTTCATTAAAAAAAAAAAACAAAAAAAAAAAAAAAAAAAACACACGATAAACCGGAAGTTCAGTCTTCTGAAGACGGAGTATGCCTGCCTACGAAGGGTAGACATTGAAAAACGACCGCCTGTGCAGTCCTCCGACATGCCAAAGAAATATATATATATATGAATAATCATTGGAGTAACCTTGGTAATTGCTTAAGAGCGTTTATAAATCCATATTAATGACTCCTAGAGTGCTTAGCTGGGAGATGTTGGCAAACAAAAAAGAAAAGAAAAGCGAAGATTTCTGTTCGTTTGATCAGTATTTAATTATCTATCTATTCATTTATTATAACTGTATTAAATTATTCATTTATTTGTTTATTTGCATCGGTAAACGTTGGGTCATCTTCATTTATGTCTTGAAGCTGTGATCGTTGACAATAAGTCTTTCAAGTGTGACATATATTATAGGTTTCCGTTATCACCACTTTCGCTGCTGTTTTCTCCCCCTCCACTACACCTTGAGCTGTGGTCTGGGCGCTAGTCATTCCGCTGAGACTATCAACCGAGGTCCCGTGTGTAGCATGCACCTAGCGCACGTAAACGAACCCACATTTAGGGCACGTAAAAGAACCCACGGCAGCAAAAGGGTTGTCCCTTGGCAAAATTCTGTAGAAAAATCCACTTTGAAAGGAATAACAAATAACAAACTTGCAAACAGAAAAAAGAAAAGAAAAAAAGGATAGCACTGCACTGTACGGACGCTCTCTCCCTGGAGAGAGCAGACCGATTGTCATATAGAGAAATCTGTTGTTGTGACCCAATGTATTACAGTACAGTACAATACAATACGATACAATGCAGTTAGTACATACAAACATACATGAATCAGACAAAAAAGGTTGTCTTTGGCTTGGTGACAATACGTTTCGGAATGCAGTCAGTACATACTGAAATATGTGAATCAGAAAAAAAGGTTGTCTTTGGCTTGGTGACAATACGTTTCGGAATGCAGTCAGTACATACTGAAATATGTGAATCAGAAAAAAAAGGTTGTCTTTGGCTTGGTGACAATACGTTTCGGAATGCAGTCAGTACATACTGAAATATGTGAATCAGAAAAAAAAGTTGTCTTTGGCTTGGTGACAATACGTTTCGGAATGCAGCCAGTACATACTGAAATATATGAATCAGACAAAAAAGGTTGTCTTTGGCTTGGTGACAATACGTTTCGGAATGCAGTCAGTACATACTGAAATATGTGAATCAGAAAAAAAGGTTGTCTTTGGCTTGGTGACAATACGTTTCGGAATGCAGTCAGTACATACTGAAATATGTGAATCAGACAAAAAAAAGGTTGTCTTTGGCTTGGTGACAATACGTTTCGGAATGCAGTCAGTACATACTGAAATATGTGAATCAGAAAAAAAAAGGTTGTCTTTGGCTTGGTGACAATACGTTTCGGAATGCAGTCAGTACATACTGAAATATGTGAATCAGAAAAAAAAAGGTTGTCTTTGGCTTGGTGACAATACGTTTCGGAATGCAGTCAGTACATACTGAAATATGTGAATCAGAAAAAAAAAGGTTGTCTTTGGCTTGGTGACAATACGTTTCGGAATGCAGTCAGTACATACTGAAATATGTGAATCAGAAAAAAAAAGGTTGTCTTTGGCTTGGTGACAATACGTTTCGGAATGCAGTCAGTACATACTGAAATATGTGAATCAGAAAAAAAAAGGTTGTCTTTGGCTTGGTGACAATACGTTTCGGAATGCAGTCAGTACATACTGAAATATGTGAATCAGAAAAAAAGGTTGTCTTTGGCTTGGTGACAATACGTTTCGGAATGCAGTCAGTACATACTGAAATATGTGAATCAGAAAAAAAGGTTGTCTTTGGCTTGGTGACAATACGTTTCGGAATGCAGTCAGTACATACTGAAATATGTGAATCAGAAAAAAAAGGTGGTCTTTGGCTTGGTTATCTCACCTTTTTTTCTTTTCACCACAGACAATGTGTGTGAACAAGACTATCACGACCATCGTCACTGTGTCATCTATCAGTGTGTGTGTGTGTGTGTGCGCGCGCGCGCGCGTGTGTGTGTGTGTTCACAGTGGTGCTCAAGTGCACTCCTCCACTGTTAAAAAAATAGGCCATTGGCTCTTCTTTTTTTTTTTCTTTTTTTAAAAAATTTTATGGAAGATGGAGGTCACAGTCCCAATAAAGACGTAAATAATTGCCTTCGGGCCCCTGTTTGTTTTAGATAAGAACCCCTTCAGCGTGTTGATATAAAATGACACTGCTTTAAAACGAACCGATGATTTTTAATTTATCAAAGTAACAACTCCAGCTTCCCCCACCCCCACCGCCCTCCCCTGCCCCCCCTTCCTTCGGTCAACGAGTTCGTTTCGAATAATTGAAAGCGATGAAAGGACGCACACACGTCATCTTACCCCTGAAAAAGGTACTCCGCGACCTCACGCTTGCTTGTCAAGTAGGAAGTGGCAAAGTGGTTTATCCGTCAATGCATTGTCCATGAGAGTTTAAGTTCGAATCCCGGTCTCGCCTTGTCTCCAACGTTTGACTGGATCATCAGACTGAGCGCCAAGTCATTCGGATGAGACGATAAACTGAGATCTCGTGTGCTGCTATGCACGCACTTGACGCACTGGAAAAAACAAACAAACAACCCCCCCCCCAACCCCCCCCCCCCCCAAAAAAAAAAAAACAAACCAAAAAAACACACACAACAACAAAATAGAACAACAGCAGCAGCAGCAACAACAACAACAAAAAAACACGGCCAACACAAGTGTTGTCCTTAGGCCAAATTCTGAAGAACTCCTGATAGGTATGTACACAAACATAATTATATGGATGTACTCATGGCCTGACTGGCGCGTTAGGCTATACTAATAGTCAGACATCTGCCTGGCACATGTGGTGCACAGTATATATATATATATATATATATATATATATATATATATATATATATATATATATATATCCGAGCTCAGTGACGCCTTCTTGCGAAAGTTAACTCTTTCCATGCGAACGGCGAAAGAGACGACGTTAACAGCGTTTCACCCCAATTACCATCATCAAAATTTTGCAAGCGGAAGGCTCTTATACTGAAGACGTGAATGTTGACAAAGAATACCACAATTCTGACGACGGAAGCTAAAGGTTGGGTCATTCAGACACCCACTGGACATCCGAGGGGTCTGTGTAGAGGAGAGAGAGGACTGGCCGTACTGAGTGAGTTAAACAGACACAGAAACAGTTTGTGATCACTTTCAGTTTCAGTTTCAAAGAGGTGTCAAAAGGTGCGGGTTGATCCACGTGCGCAACACAGCATCTTCTGTTGGGAAAAAAAAAAAAAAAAAGGTTGGGGAGAGGGGGGGGAGGGGGGGGGGGAGCAGATGCTGTCCTTCCGCACAAACCCAATGCGCTGATCAGGTTATGAGATTAAGACCGTCGAGACAATCGAAACAAATGTCATATCATGTTCTCTGTCTGTCTGTCTGTCTGTTTGTCTCTCTCTCTCTCTCTCTCTCTCTCTCTCTCTCTCTATGTAGGAGGTATTGGAAGTTGGGTGGGTCAAGCACCTGGTAAGGATGCAAATAATTGTCTTCGGACCCACCTTCGTTTTAGATAGGACATAGATTAGCGTTTTGAGTTTTTCAAGACACAATGGTTGTCTGTCTGTCTGTATGTCTGTCTCTCGTGTCTTCAGTCTCCCGTAACATCAACGTGAGCAACAGTTTTTTATCGGTAGGGAATAGTAGGCAAGGAGGTCTTTGATCCTACGCATAGCAAACTGTGCCATTAGTTTAAAGTGTCTGTGCTTTGTTGTCGAGTGTTTGTTCTGTGTGAGTGTGTGTGATGGAATGCCTGGGGAGTGTTGTTGTGGTGTGGTTATGGGTGGTATTCCGTCCTGCCTTCTTCACTGACGTTTTCTGCTAAGAATTTACCTTGAAATTTTTTTTTTTTTTTCGAATATGTAACAGTCTTTGGTTTTACCACGAATATCTGTTTTTTTCTTCTGATGTTCATTAAGATAGTTTTCGTTTATTCTCTCAGTCTCTTTCCTTATATAATTTCGCTGAATACATCTTGTTTTGGTGTGTGTGTGTGTGTGTGTGTGTGTGTGTGTGTGTGTGTGTGTGTGTGTGTGCGCGCGAGTGTGTGTGTGCGCGCGCGCGCGAGTGTGTGTGTGTGTGCGTGTGTGCGTACCTGTGTGTGTGTGTGTGTGTGCTTGCGCTCGCGCGCCTTCGCATGTCAATGGCCTTACTTTATTCATTTACTACTTTCTTTCTTTCTTTTATTCATCGTTCCTTGAACCCTTTGTGAGACGTATTGCACGGACAGGAAGAGTGCCAGGAACGTGTCCTGGGCCATGATGTAATTAATCCAGGCGGCATGACACACGTGTAGGCTACAGTGTTCTACTTCACAAAGGGTTTTCAGTGCGATGTGCCTGATTGAAGTGGTGTTGTTTTCACATTGCCCCGGTACATCACCTAAATAGTGACCCGGTACTTCGCACAGATATTGTCCCGGTACGCCACCTAAGTATTCTCCCAGTTCGCCACCTGCCCCCTTTCGCGGCACAACTCAAGCGAAACGGCGGAGGCGCACTGACTGCCATCACCTGTGTAGTACTGTTATACAGGGCACTGACTGCTGTCACCTGTGTAGTACTGTTATACAGGGCACTGACTGCCTTCACCTGTGTAGCACAGTTATACAGGGCACTGACTGCTGTCACCTGTGTAGTACTGTTATACAGGGCACTGACTGCCTTCACCTGTGTAGCACTGTTATACAGGGGACTGACTGCCGTCACCTGTGTAGCACAGTTATACAGGGCACTGACTACCGTCACCTGTGTAGCACTGTTATACAGGGGACTGACTGCCGTCACCTGTGTAGCACAGTTATACAGGGCAGTGACTGCCATCACCTGTGAAGCACAGTTATACAGGGCACTGACTGCCATCACCTGTGTAGCACTGTTATACAGGGCACTGACTGCCATCACCTGTGTAGCACAGTTATACAGGGCACTGACTGCCGTCACCTGTGTAGCACTGTTATACAGGGCACTGACTGTCATCACCTGTGTAGCACTGTTATACAGGGCACTGACTGCCATCACCTGTGTAGCACAGTTATACAGGGCACTGACTGCCATCACCTGTGTAGCACTGTTATACAGGGCACTGACTGTCAGTCACCTGTGTAGCACAGTTATACAGGGCACTGACTGCAGTCACCTGTGTAGCACTGTTATACAGGGGACTGACTGCCTTCACCTGTGTATCATAGTTATACAGGGCACTGACTGTCATCACCTGTGAAGCACAGTTATACAGGGCACTGACTGCCATCACCTGTGAAGCACAATTATACAGGGCACTGACTATCATCACCTGTGAAGCACAATTATACAGGGCACTGACTATCATCACCTGTGTAGCACTGTTATACAGGGCACTGACTGCTGTCACCTGTGAAACACAGTCATACAGGGCACTGACTGCCATCACCTGTGTAGCACAATTACACAGGGCACTGACTACCATCACCTGTGTAGCACAGTTATACAGGGCACTGACTGCCATCACCTGTGAAGCACAGTTATACAGGGCACTGACTGCCATCACCTGTGTAGCACAGTTATACAGGGCATTGACTGCCATCACCTGTGTAGCACAGTTATACAGGGCACTGACTGCCATCACCTGTGTAGCACAGTTATACAGGGCATTGACTGCCATCACCTGTGTAGCACTGTTATACAGGGCACTGACTGCCATACAGTTATACAGGGCACTGACTGCCATGCAGTTATACAGGGCACTGACTGCCATACAGTTATATAGGGCACTGACTGCCATACAGTTATACAGGGCACTGACTGCCATACAGTTATACAGGGCACTGACTGCCATATAGTTGTAAGTTATACAGGGCACTGACTGCCATATAGTTGTAAGTTATACAGGGCACTGACTGCCATGCAGTTATACAGGGCACTGACTGCCATGCAGTTATACAGGGCACTGACTGCCATGCAGTTATACAGGGCACTGACTGAACTGTCACGGAGTTGAGCCAGTCCCACCTCACCTCGCCTGGTAGTGGTCTGGACGATGGGATAAACAGACTGATAACGGTGCAATCGATACGTTAAAACCTCTCTCTCTCTCTCTCTCTCTCTCTCTCTGTGTGTGTGTCACACACACACACACACACACACACACACACACACACACACACACACACTCCGACTAGTTGCCGCCTTGAGTCTTTCGGGCCACGCCCCCAACTCCCTCCCACTTAGTGGCTGAAAAAGTATGGTGTGCTATCAGCTGCAAACCTGAACATTGTACATTTTTGTGTGTTTTTCGTTTGTTTTTTTGTTTTTATATATATATATATATATATATATATATATATATATATATATATATATATATATATATATATATATATAACAAAATTCAACACATACAGCGCTTTCACGTACCTGACTTATCCTTTGAAAATAATTATTACTATTTTTTTTCTAAACGACATGCAGCGCTTTCCCACAACATAATTTCTCACGCATAGTTAAGCCCCACCCACACCCCCCACACCCCTTCCCCCACCCTCATCCTTTTTTTTACTTCTTCTGTTTTTGTTTGTTTTTGATTTTTAGAAGAAAATGTAAATGTAGATAGGTCTACATTGTTTTCTCGTAACATAAAAATTGCACATCATACCTCGGCCCCTTTTCCACAAGGGAAACTTTGTTTTTGTTGTTGTGGAGTTTAACTGTCTATTTTCTCAAGGCCTGACTAAGCGCGTTGGGTTACGCTGCTGGTGAGGCATCTGCTTAGCTGATGTGGTGTAGCGTATATGGATTTGTCCGAACGCAGTGACGCCTCCTTGAGCTACTGATACCGATATTTGATTATCTACTGGCTGACCAGTTGTTAGGGCTTGGGTCTTGGTTGGGTGAAGATTTGTCAATGTTCTTCGTGGGGTCGGGTGAAACATACGAAAGCATACCCCTTTTGAAGCTGGTAGTCTGCCATAAATAGAACAAGGCGGCCAATATAAAGTTTGCACACGCGTCGTGGAGCCCAGAACAATCTGCTTTGTGGGCCAGCACACCGGACTGAGTCGCTTGTGAAGGGAGCGCGTGTGTGTGTTTGTGTTTGTGTGTGTGCGGGTGCGCGCGCGTCCAGACATCGCCTGCGTTTGAGAGCACGGTACGTCGCGTATGTTGTTGATTTAAAACTTAGTCTACTTTTCTGGGTTTTTTTTTTTTCTTTTTCTTTCTTCTTCTTAATACCACTGGTTTTATAAGCAAGAAAGCGAGACGAAGTCATTGTTACTGCAGAGTAAACACATATGTAGCTTATGTCTGCGTATATTGGATAGAGGTGTCTTTTATTTATTTATTCATTCATTTATTTATTTATTCAATTATTTGTTTGTTTGTTTATTATTTATTTATTCATCATATTTTTGATAGTCCCTCAAGTTGTAGAGTAGTGGAGTGATGGCCTAGAGGTAGCGCGTCCGCCTAGGAAAGCGACAGAATCTGAGTGCGCTGGTTCCAATCACGGCTTAGCCGCCGATATTTTCTCCCCCTCCACTAGACCTTGAGTGGTGGTGTGGACGCTAGTCATTCGGATGAGACGATAAACCGAGGTCCCATGTGCAGCATGCACTTAGCGCACGTAAAAGAACCCACGGCAACAAAAGGGTTGTTCCTGGCAAAATTCGCGTTACCTCTAAGGCACCAACCCATTATATTTTCAGTCATGGAGAATATCGCTTGAAGAGAGCACTAAATGCATTAAATGCCCTTTTTATTGGAAAGTCAAACTAAACTTTTGCCAGGAAAAATATTGGTGTTCACCCAACTTCAGAAACATAGCCTAAAAAATAAAGCCCTATACCCGTCAACAAGGTTATCTCTCTCCATACGAACGGCGAAAGAGACGACGTTAACAGCGTTTCACCCCAATTACCATCATCAAAATATTGCGAGCGGAAGGCTCTTATACTGAAGAGGTGAATGTTGACAAAGAATACCACAATTCTGACGACGGAAGCTAAAGGTTGGGCCATTCAGACACCCACTGGACATCCGAGGGGTCTGTGTAGAGGAGAAGAGAGGACTGGCCGTACTGAGTGAGTTAAGTTGCAGTAATCTTGAAATGCAGATGAAAACACAGAGACAAAAGAGAAGGTGCTGACAGAGAAAGCCCAATGTGCAAGAAATTTTATATGGGAACTATTGTGGATTGATTTAATGATACATTTCATTTTGGTCGAGACTGTAGAACCTGTGTGCTGTTCGGGGTAAACCTGTTGAGGATCGGGAAGCTGAGTTCTACTTGTCAGATCGTACATGTATTAACAATTCAAGCTATTTCAGACTCTGTGCGTGTGTGTGGGGAGGGGAGGAGTGGGGGTGAGGGGCTGTGTGTGTGTGTGTGTGTGTGTGTGTGTGTGTGTGTGTGTAGGCTGTGTGTGTGTGTGTGTGCGTGTGTGTAGGCTATGAGTGTGTGTGTGTGTGTGTAGGCTGTGTGTGTGTGTGTGTGTGTGTGTGTGTGAGTAGGCTGTGTGTGTGTGTGTGTGTGTGTGTGTGTGTGTAGGCTGTGTGTGTGTGCGTGTGTGTGTGTAGGCTATGAGTGTGTGTGTGTGTGTAGGCTTAGTGTGTGTGTGTGTGTGTGTGTGAGATCTTCAGTTTTTCGTCTATTCACTAGAAGTGTTATCAGACGGAAAGAAGAGACGTAGTGGATGAAAGAGAGGGAGTGTTTGTGATTATTAGTGTAAGAAAGTGTAATGTATGTATTAAAGGAAATGAAAATAAGTCTGTTATAAGAAATAAAAAGTTTAAAGAGATGGTGGTGTCACTGCCATGAATGAAGTGTTATAGGAGAGAAAATATCTGTATGTATATCAACAAGTATTCACTTACAACGATGCAAAAATAAATAAAGACATTGATTAAAATACATCAAACGAGAATACCAACTGGATTGGAGTTTAAAATCTATTTGAATCTACTATTGATAATTTGAATCTATAAGCAATATATCAAATCGGTTTCTGGATACATTTACTATACTACTAAAGTGTGTGTGTGTGTGTGTGTGTGTGTGTAGAGAAAAAGAGAGAGAGAGAGAGAGTGTGTGTGTGTGTGTGTGTGTGTGTGTGTGTTTGTGTGAATGCCGCTTATCTATATATACACTGCTGAAGTAGTCACAGATGGACATTGATAGCGAAGTGAGTGGGCCACTGGAGGTGAGTGAAGTTTTATTATTATTATTATTGTTATTATTATCATTATTATTATCATTGTTATTATTCATGATCAGTAGTAGTAGTATTTTGCCATCCACATGGAACTGTGGAGAGTTTTTTGGTGTGTGTGTGTGTGTGTGTGTGTGTGTGTGTGTGTTTTGTTTTGTTTTTTTAGTCTGTCTCCTCTGACTGTCATGTTGATAAAAAATAAAATATTATTATGAATCACCTGAGCGTATTGTTGAAAAATACGCATCTAAAATTTCGATTAATATTTGATTCCATTAAACAAAGTTCGTACTTGTATTTCAGTTAGCCATTTGCATGTTACCGGGATTTAGGCAAATACACCAGGGTTATTTTAAAGGCAGCTCTGCTCAAACTTTCGGCTACTTATATCTCGCTAACGGTTTCTGTATTTTTCAATATCTCTTATTTTTCCGCTTTGAGTGTATAAAATGTCATACGCTTCCATCAACATCATAGTTGTTATGTAGATCTACGTACAGAGTCGTTTCATCAAATTATAGCATTGACAGAAACAGAAGCACTTTCAGACTTCTAACACGTGAAGCACACAGAACCACAATAGTACTGCTTCGGCTGAATATTAATGGGATATACATTTTAGTTTGGAAACGCGAGTTACGGAATGAAAGACGGATGCTAAGAACACACAAAACACACATCCACGCGATGAAAGCTCAGAATATGCACGAGCACGTCAGCAGTAAACACGTCATTGTTATAATATGACGCACTTGGTGGTGTCAGATGTCTGTGACTGTGAAAGATACGGCAGAAACGAAAGGAAACATTAATTTTCGTCACAGACCTCAGGCATGGAAGAATAGACAGACTTTTAGCGACACGCGCCGTGTTGTGGTTTATTTGTATTTGTATTTCTTTTTATCACAACAGATTTCTCTGTGTGAAATTCGGGCTGCTCTCCCCAGGGAGAGCGCATCGCTACACTACAGCGCCACCCAGTTTATTGCATTTTTTTTTCCCAGCGTGCTGTTTTATTTGTTTTTCCTATCGAAGTGGAATTTTCTACAGAATTTTGCCAGGAAGAACCCTTTTGTTGCCGTGGGTTCTTTTACGTGCGCTAAGTGCATGCTGCATGCGGGACCTCGGTTTATCGTCTCATCCGAATGACTAGCGTCCAGACCACCACTCAAGGTCTAGTGGAGGGGGAGAAAATATCGGCGGCTGAGCCGTGATTCAAACCAGCGCGCTCAGATTCTCTCGCTTCCTAGGCGTACGCGTTACCTCTAGGCCATCACTCCACTTGTGTGGTATTCACCCGGAGATTCCTGGTTTTGCTTGCATCTAATACATCTATGGTTTCGATTTGTTGAGCCAAACGTTTTTGTTTTGTTTTCGTTTTCTTTTCTATTCTGTTCCACTCTCCCCTCTCTCTGTCTCACTCCTTTTCTCTACCTGTTTCAAGAGCGATAAAGGCAACATTATTTTTTTTAACTATAGAAATGCTGCCTGTGATACCACTTCTTAGCGGAACCGTCCAAAGAAGGTTTCGATCAACTGAGTCAAACGCTCTTTCAAAATATACTGATGTTATGCATATTATATATTTTCCCGTTTAAAACTGTGTAGCCAAACCCAGCACATGCTACACAGCAGTGTCTTTTTATTTTATTTTATTTTTCTATGTAAATAACATCGCCATAATGATAACCCGTGATGTTGTTTTCTACCACTTCCTCACTGGTTAATGATTATTCCAAGCAATACACAGGTTACTATCACCGACGGAAGTTTGTCCTTAACTGTTGAGAGAAAGTACGAACAACAAACGAACGAATGAACGATGAGATCATGGCCCCATTTGAAGGGGTGATTACACACCTTTTGTATGATTAAATCTACATAAGGATATAATCTTACTACATGCTTACACAACCAAAAGTGTGTTCTCTTTTACCAATCATGAAACTACGTCTTTTAATGACTTGTAAATAAATATGGCAAGTTGAGAGAGAGAGAGAGAGAATGCGAACTGGTTTAATAATCATATACCTAAGCCCCTAACTGAGGGGGTAAGTCATATATCAATCACACAATCGGTTTACCAGAATACATTGCTTAACATTTACGCTTTAGATGGTTATTGTAACTGATAATTTATATTGATACTGTGATCTAAGTTATATAACTGTTGAGAGAAGGACAGAGAGAGAAAGAGAGAGAGAGGGGGGGGGGTGGGGGCTGTGTAAGAGGGCGGTTAAGATCACTCAGAATCACTTTATAGAGTGTCTAAAGACGAAGTCTGTGTCATTTTCCTCTGCATACAAATTGGAGAAATTATGTTTCGGTTTCGGAGTATATGCATGTAAATTATATTTGTGTACCTATCAGAGAGGATTTCTTCTACAGAACTTTACCAGAGGACAACGCTTCATGTTTCAGTGCTTCAGTTTCAGTTTCAGTAGCTCAAGGAGGCGTCACTGCGTTCGGACAAAACCATATACGCTACACCACATCTGCCAATCAGATGCCTGACCAGCAGCGTAACCCAACGCGCTTAGTCAGGCCTTGAGAAAACAAAAAAAACAAAACAACAACAACAAAAAAAGGTGAATAAATAATAGATAAGCTTACATAAATAAATAAATAATAATTATAATATAGAAAAAGGTAGTAGTAATAATAAAATAATAATAATAATAATAGTGCGCCAAGTGGGTGCTGCAAACGGGACCTGGGTATTATTGTCTCATCCCAATGACTACACAGTCAGTTTTTATTTTCCAGTCAAGCTTAGGAGAAAGGGCGAAAGCGAGATTCGATCTCCGACCCTCCCGGACACTGGCCGATTAGCGTCCTCACCATTCAGCCACCTTCCGCCTTCAGAAATTTAGATGTTTCTCAATCTTTTTTTTTAAATTTATTTATTTATTTATTTTTTTAAGTCGTGTCAGTCATAATTCATCGCTGCTGGGTAAGTTACAGTGTCTTGCCTTACATTCCAGTGTTAGTTACAAATGTCGTTAATTAATACCGTACATAGTTTGTCGTTTTGCTGAGTCGGACCAGAAAGACTTCAGTGTTTTGGTATGGGTCATAAACAGTACTCTTTGCCGTAGAGTAGGCGGCAGAATATTACTTTGTGACTGTCATTCTCATCCTGCACCATCATAATCATTACCACCACCACCACCAACATCAACAGCATCATCATCATCGTCATCATCATCACCAGTGACTCAGAAGGGGCAGGTCCTCACGCACGCTGATCGTTATCAAACGGAAGGAAACAATAGTCTGCTGACATGGACACGTGAAGGTATTGCCACTGTCAGCAGTCCGCCCACACAGTAAGTCGTGTCATGGGATTGACAGGGGAAGAGTGGGGAGTGTTGACGGCTGTCCAAAACCACTCTCGTTAGTCCTCCTCCACCCTTTCCTTTTCCGTTGATTTTCTTTCTGTGATAAGAGGTGTTTTTTTTTGTTTTAAGTCATTCCTTGTTGATGACATGTAAATATGTAGGTGAGTAGGTGTGTGTGTGTGTGTCACAATGTGTGTGTGTGTGTGCGCGTGTGCGTAGTCGCGCACGCCGCGGCGGGACGCTAGCCTGAGAAACGGTGCAAGACGGGCGCAGTATCCTCATGATCACAGCATAAAATTATGACTTAATTTGCAGTCCTGGTGTTCGATGCTGATGGTGGGTTAAGGTCGGGGCGGAGATCTTTCCGATCTCCCAGGTCAGCAGATGTGCAGACCAGCTAAGTGCCTCAACCATCTTCAGATATAGAGGCATGAAGATCAAGTACGCACGTTAAAGATCCCGTACAGTAATGCGTGTCGGCATTTAGTGTGTTATCATGTGGGGGGCAAGGGGGGGGAGAAGAGAACACACCCAGCATGCACACACACACACACACACGCGCGCGCGCGCGCGCGCGAAACGGAGTATGACTGCCTAAATGGCGAGTTAAAAACAGCCATACACAAAAACGACCGACCACTGCATTGATAGGAGTGAACTTCGGGAGCTGCAGTCCATTAACACACACAAGAAAAAGAAGCGTGTGTGTGTGTGTGTCTGTGGTGTGTGTGTGTGTGTGTGTGTGTGTGCGTGCGTGCGTTTGTGTGTGTGTGTGTGTGTGTGCGTGCGTGCGTTTATGTGTGTGTGTATGTGTGTGTGTGTGTGTGATTAGACAGAAGGAGAGGATAGAGAAAATGAAACAGAGAAAGAAGAGAGAGCGAGAGCGCGTGTGTGCGTTTATGTGTATATGATTGAGACAGACACTTAAGAGGGGATAGGGAGAATGAAAGAAAGGAGACAAAGAGAGAGAGAGAGAGAGTGTGTGTGTGTGTGTGTCTGTGTGTGCGTTTGTGTGTGTGTGTGTTTGCGCGCGCGCGCGTGTGTGTGTGTGTCAGTGTGTGGGATAGAGAAGACGAAACAGAGAAAGAAGAGAGAGGGTGCGTATGTGTGCATCTACGTGTGTATGATTGCAATAGACAGAGGGGGTATGGAGAATGAAAGAAAGGAGAGAGATATAGTGTGTGTGTGTGTGTGTGTGTGTGTGTGTGTGACAAGGACCTAGTCAGGCAGCTCAGACTAGTCAGAGGCACAGCGGGAGATGTGCCTGAAACCTGAGGCGGGAGGGGCGTGGGGGAGAGGGGGGGGGGAGGGACATGGCTTACTGTTTGTCCCACAGCTTAGCACGTCACGTCAGTCTGTCCCTGTGCGGTGTACCACTAGCAGAGAGGAAGAAGCTCTCGTGAAGAAGGGGTCTTGCATGCTCAGTGCTCAGTTAAGTGTTCAGTGAAGTACCGTCAGGTCGGGTGATTTAAGTTGGATTGGTGTGTGTGTGTGTGTGTGTGTGTGTGTGTGTATGTGTGTGTGTGCGCACGGCGGGTACGTGTGCGCGCGTGTCAGCCGTGTGTGTGTGTGTGTGTGTGTGTGCGTGCGTGTGTGTGCGTGTGTGTGCGGCCGGTACGTGTGAGCGGGCGTCAGCCGTGTGTGTGTGTGTGTGTGTGTGTGTGTGTGTGTGTGTGTGTGTGCGCGCAGGTACGTGTGTGTGTGTTTGTGTGTGTGTGCGGGTACGTGTGTGCGCGCGTCAGCCGTGCATGTGTGTGTGTGCATTTGTGTGTGTGTGTGTGCGGGAACGTGTGCGCGCGAGTCAGCCATGTGTGTGTGTGTGTGTGTGTGTGTGTGTGTGTGTGTTGTGTGTGTTGTACACGCAAGAGCGTGCGCAAACACACGAACATTGGTACGTACAGACACACACACACACATACGGATATACGCAGACACTGGTCCGAATGGAATGCATATGACATATGCACGCACGTACGCACGCTCAAACACACACACACACACACACACATACACATGGCTGACGCGCGCGCGCACGCGTATCCGCAGACACACGTACACACACGCACCGCACACACAGCCACCCACACAAACACAGACACACACAGACACACACACGCATACACAGACACGCATGCAGCGACTTAGAAAGTCAGACACTACAGAGACACACACACTCTCTCTCTCTCTCTCTCTCTCTCTCTCTCTCTCTCTCTCTGAGACCGTTGCGTTATCAAAGAAGTCTGGTAAATAATCATGTATATCTATGTCTGCGCAGTTCCTGTTGGAGTGTGGCTATAATGTCCTTCCCATAGTCAGTAACTCGATCCAGC
This sequence comes from Babylonia areolata, assembly GCF_041734735.1. Taxonomy (NCBI): domain Eukaryota; kingdom Metazoa; phylum Mollusca; class Gastropoda; order Neogastropoda; family Buccinidae; genus Babylonia; species Babylonia areolata. Next base: position 51,573,007 of record NC_134880.1, on the reverse strand, counting down.
CAGAGATTAAGATATGATTCCATTGAGGAGAGAAGGGAATAATCCAAAAAGACTGTTGTGTCCATTCACAATGTGAACATAACACTCATTGACTGTTTGCTTTATGTGGTATGTAAATGCGTTTATGTAAATGACATTACTACACACATTTACACAAATACAGCAAGTCATTTAAAAACACTGACATACCATCACAAACGCTGAGGACTTAAGTACGGCAAGAATATGTCCATCTTATAGATGTCAGACAGACACTAGAAGGCCTTCGTCAATGTAATAGAATTAATGCTGCCGGAGTTGTTATTGAAAAAAAAAAAAAGGTCGATTATCATGATGATGCGCTTTACCTGCTAAGAGCAACTCTAACGGCAAAAATGAAATATTGAGAGAAAAAAAAAAGAAAAGAAAAAAAGATATGATTCCGACAAAACCAGACCCAAAAGGAGACAAGGTGTCTTCTCTGCCTTTACTTGTTGTGCAGGACTGAGGAGACGCTTATAAATGAAAACAATCGCTGAACGTCTTTAGGGAAAAAAAACACAAACAAAGAACAGCGAAAACAACAACAACAACAACAAACAACAACAACAAAAAAACAGAGAAAAAACACAAAAAAGCAGCAACAACAACGGTATGACTGTGTGGATTTAAATATAAAGAGGAAAACATTCGCCAGAAAGAGTTCTTTATCATTGAGTCTTCTTTTTCTCAAGTTCTTCTTCTTCTTCTCCTTCATCTTCTTCTTCTTCTTCTCCTTCATCTTCTTCTTCTTCTCCTTCTTCTCAACACCTTCTTCTTCTTCTTCTTCTCCTTCTTCTCAACATCTTCTCCTTCATCTCCTTCTCCTTCTTCTCAACATCTTCTTCTTCTTCTCAACATCTTCTTCTTCTTCTCCTTCTTCTCAGCATCTTCTTCTTTCTTCTTCTTCTCAACATCTTCTCCTTCATCTTCTTCTCCTTCTTCTCAACATCTTCTTCTTCTTCTCCTTCTTCTCAGCATCTTCTTCTTTCTTCTTCTTCATCATCATCATCATCTTCTTCTTCTCCTTCTTCTCAACATCTTCTTCTTCTTCTCAACACCTTCTTCTTCTTCATCATCATCACCCTCATCTTCTTCTTCTTCTTCTTCTCCTCCCCCTTTTCAACAGCTTCTTCTTTTTCTTCTCTTCTCCTCCTCCTTTTTATTTTCTTTTTGTGCGACCATTTCCTGTTCAAGATTGCTTTGCTTGTGCAAGTTTCTTTCTTCTGTAAGATCGTTTTTTGGGGTGGGGGTGGGGGGATTTTTTAAATTTTTAAATACCTCTTCTTAGCTATATGCAAAGTTAGTCAGTCCACAGCTGCATTAGATATGTGTTGCAATGATCTACACGATGAACGGACAAGTGAACAAAGTTTTTGTACGAATAAAGTCAATAATTAGTTTATCATAAGTACAATATATTATTATTTTAAAAGAAAATAAATTTAGAAAAAAATATTTTTTTTAAAACAAAGAGAGAAAAAAGGAAGGAGAGAAAGAAAAAATCAGTTGATAACCTTGCACATAGCTAAGAAGAGAGAATCAACTTTAATGTATTGGTTTATATAGATGTTTTTTTTTCCCACTTCTTTGTCCTCGTGTGTTCGTATGTGGTATACACTACTGATTGTATATGTATTATCTCATGTAAAGCGTTTAGAGCCCAGCATCATAATTATGGGGAGTTTGCGCCATATAAGTGCAATATATTATCATTATTATCATCATCCCTCCCACTAAGTCAATATTACTTATCATCCCTCCCACTAAGTTAAACCAAAAAGCTCCTCCGTCAGTGATAGAGCCAAAGAGCCTATAAACTACCTATGGAAGTCTGAACGGGCTGCATGGTAGAGTGAAACTCTCCATGTTGGTCTGTAAAAAAAAAAAAAAAAAAAAAAAAAGTAGTTTCTTGAGTTTGCACACAGCACAGTGTCCGCATTGTTTCCCCACCAGCTGCATGGAAACCGCTTGTTGTGTTGAAGAGGAGGTGACTATACGGCCACGTCTGTTTGAGGCCCGTACTGGAGTATGGTATGAATAAAGCGTGCGTTTTCCCGCATTCACTGTGCAAACAGAAAGTTGATATCATCATGTGGAGATTAGTTATAGGGGGAACAAGCCATGGCCTGGGGTAGGGTGGTACATGATGGGGTAGGGGTAGAAGAATGGAGCTTTATGGGTGTGCTGCAAAAACTGATCGAGGCGCTGACAGAGGTTTTACAGGCGCCGGTGCAATTAGTTCCGTCAGAAAGTTTTTATTTTGAGAGCAGACATGAGAAAGGGTGAGAGAGACAGACAGACAGACAGACAGACAGTGGGGGAGAGATGGAATGAGGAAGGAGAGAAAGAGGGAAGGGAGGGAGAGAGAGAGAGAGAGAGGGGGGGGGATGGGAGGGTGAAGGCAGGAACAGGGAGATAGAGAGGGAGGGAGATAGAGAGAGGTAAGTAGGGAGAGAGAGAGACAGACCGACAGATAGACAATCATACAAATAGTGGGAGAGAGATGGAGGAAGGAGAGAGAAAGGGACAGGGACAGAGAGAGAGGGAAATAGGGAGAGAAATTCGGAGAGGGAAGTGGGGAGAGAGAGAGAGAGAGAGAGGGGGGGGGGGGGAGGGGTAGGGAGAGAGAGTGACAGAGAGATTGAGAGAGCCAGAGAGAGAGAGAGGGGGGCTTACTCATTGCAAGCAGGCAGGCATGATACAGGAATGTGCCGCTTTTAACCATTTGGAACCTACTGGAACTTTTAGTGAATTAATTTCGAACAGTAAAAAAAAAAAAAGAAAAAAAAAGAGTGCTACAACCACAAACCTGCTATTGCCCCCGAATGTGTGTGGGGTGCGGAGAGAGAGGGGATGCAGGGGGGACGAGGGAGAGACACATACAGACAGACAGACAGAAAGAATAATAATAGTAATAATAATAATGGTATTTATATAGCGCTGAATCTTGTGCAGAGACAAATCAAACCGCTTTCGCACCAGTCATTCACACGCATGCATAACTCTAATACTGTAGAAACTAAAGACAAGGAAGGGTAGGCAAGGGAGGCTATTTTGGGAAGAGGTGGGTTTTAAGGCCAGACTTGAAAGAGCTGAGTGTGGAGACTTGACGAAGCGAAAGAGGAAGTTCATTCCAATCGCAAGGTCCAGAGACAGAGAAAGAACGGCGGCCAACAGTCGAGTGTTTGAATCTGGGTATGCGTAAACAGAGTGGATCCGAAGCCGATTGTAGTGAGCGAGATGGAGTGTAGAGGTGAAGGCAGCCGCAGAGATAGGTAGGGGCAGTTTTGTGATTGCATCTATAACATAGAGTGCTGATCTTGTACTTTATTCGGTGTGAGACAGGGAGCCAGTGGAGATGTTGCAAAAGAGGAGTGATGTGCTCAGATCTTTTCTTTCTGAAGACGAGTCGGGCAGCAGAGTTTTGTATGCACTGAAGGGACTGAATGGATGAAGCAGGCAAACCAGACAATAGAGAGTTACAGTCGTCAAGGCGAGAGAGAATGAGAGAAACGACAAGTCTAGATGTTGCGTCAGTGGACAGATATTTCCGGACGGCACTGATGTGCCGCAGTTGACAGTAGCAGGACTGACATGTCTGACTGATAAATTTTTTCATGGACAGTGTATTGTCAAGGACAACACCGAGGTTCCTGACTGACGTGGAAAGAGGGATGGATGTACTGCCAAGTTTGATTGTGTCAATTGTGATGGAAGACAGTTTTTGTTTAGTTCCTATCATCATTCCTTCAGTTTTGTCCGCGTTCAATTGTAACTTATTTCGAGTCATCCAGTTTTGAATGTCCAGGAAGCAGTTGGATGTTTCTTGCAAGAGCGACAACAATTTTTCAGGGGTATCACTCGTCTGGAGTTGAGTGTCATCAGCATAAGAATGATGACTGATATTATGGCGATTGATAATTTCAGCGAGAGGAGCAGTGTACAGTGTGAAGAGCACTGGGCCTAAAACAGATCCCTGTGGACAGAGAGACAGAGTCGTATAAATCTGACAAAGCCAATCAGCTAGCACAGGCATCGCCAAGAAGAGCTGCTGGACAGGACACTGACAACACCTCTGCCGTGCTCACAGGAGAGGAGCAGTGTACAGTGTGAAGAGCACTGGGCCTAAAACAGATCCCTGTGGACACAGAGAGAGCCGTATAAATCTGACAAAGCCAATCTGACAAAGCCAATCAGCTAGCACAGGCACATAGCATCGCCACGAAGAGCTGCTGGACAGGATATTGACAACACCTCTGCCGTACTCACAGGACGGGTCAAATGAAGCTGATAACACAACCAACTCGACACTTCTGCGGGGCAGTGTCTGTAGTAATCAGTGCAAACTGAGACTGTCTGACGTCAACAGACTGCTGATCTGAACTTGATTAATGAATCAGCAGCCCTACAGCCAGGCCGCACAAGTAGGTATACTAAGCCAACGGCGTTAACCTTCCACTGACGTTTTATCATTTGTATTTGTATTTGTATTTCTTTTTATCACAACATATTTCTCTGTGTGAAATTCGGACTGCTCTCCTCTGGGAGAGCTACACTACAGCACCACCCCTCCCCCTCCCATTTTTTTTTCCTTTTTTTTTGTTTGTATTTTTTCCTGCGTGCAGTTTTATTTGTTTTTCCTATCGAAGTGGATTTTTCTACAGAATTTTGCCAGGAACAACCTCTTTTGTTGCCGTGGGTTCTTTTACGTGCGCCAAGTGCATGCTGCACATGGGACCTCGGTTTATCGTGGGATGACTAGTGTCCAGACCACCACTCAAGGTCTAGTAGAGGGGGAGAAAATATCGGTGGCTGAACCGTGATTCGAACCAGTGCGCTCAGATTCTCTCGCTTCCTAGGCGGACGCGTTACCACGTTACCTCTAGGCCATCACTCCACTTGGATTAAATCAAATGTTGGACACCTGGGATGTATATTAACAATGGAATCGAATTTACCGCCCTGCATCCCGGCCTTGTTCCATGGGTAGGCATGATGAATTTTCGTTTGGTTTCGTTTTTCTCCTCACAAATTATGAATTAAACACCCAGACAGACAGATGAAAAGATGTATCTGTAATCGTCCCGTGTTCGTGTTGTGTTGTGTGGTGGTGGTGGTGGTGGTGGTGGTGGTGGTGGTGGTGTGTGTGTGTGTGTGTGTGTGTGTGTGTGTTCTTTCTTTAATTTAACGTCTGTTCACTTTGAGTGATATTAGTTGTGTGTGTGTGTGTGTGTGTGTGTGTGTGTTTGTGTGTGTGTGTGTGTGTGTGTGTGTGTGTGTGTAAAGGACGACAGTGTGTGTGGGCAGGAGAAAGTCATTCATTCAGCAGAGTTTCCTTTCACACAGTCCCCGTACCCTCGGGCCGCTCTACTCGCGGGGGCCGGGGGGGCGGCCAGGGGGGAGGGTGAAGGGGGGGAGAGGATGTGAGGTGGGGGAGGCAATCAAACCTTGAGAGCACTTTGTCACCCACTCCGTGCGATATACATGATGGATAGACATGTTGACACCTTGCTTCTCTCTCTGTCTGTCTGTCTCTCTCTCTCTGCCTCCGTCTCTCTCTTTGTCTCTTTCTCTGTCTCCCTCTCTCTTTGTCTCTCTCTCTCTCTCTCCCTTCATTTATGTGTGTGCTATTTGTAATAGATGTAGATTAGCAAGGACAGATTGGAAGAACGGGCCACGCCTATAATCTTAAATCCTTGAATAAAAACGTTTTGAGTTCAGAGTTCTTTCTGTCTCTCTCTCTGTCTCTCTCTCTCGCCCCTCTCTCTCTGTCTCTGTCTCTCTCTCTCACCCCTCACCCCCCTCCTCTCTCTCTCGCCCCTCCCCCCCCCTCTCTCTCTCTCTGTGTCGCTCTCTCTCTCTCTGATTCAGTCTCTATTTCTCGTTGTGTGCCACCACCACCACTACCCTCACCCAGCCCCGATCTCTTCTCTTTCCCGTGACCTTTCCCCTATTTTCTCCACATAGCCACAGCTTGCACACAGCAAACATTTATCTTTACAATCACACCCAACCCTGAGCACACAAAAACCAACAACAAAAAAAACAACTAAAGTTTCCTCCGATGTCAGCTGTCACAAATAAAACAGTTCCTATTAATCACGGAGAGTGATGAATATTTGGTGGGGCTCGTGTCAGCATAATGAATTGTGAACAGCTGGATGCAGGGCATAACATTAAAAAGAATGATTTTAAAAAAAATTAAGAAAGAAAGAAAAGAAAAAGAAATTGAGGTTGTGGCCGAACTGACAAATTAATTGCTGACACGGCTGTTTTAACATGCTGTCTGTGTCTTGACAGTGAAACACGTCCACACGCGAACATGAGGCACAGGCATACAAATTACGAATGTGCATGCACATGCATATACAGACGTGCTCTTTCACACAAACGCGCGCTATCACACGCAAACAGTCACGAATGATAACACGTACTTAGACCTAATTGATACTAATATCAATAACTGCGATGATAATGAGGGTGACAACACCACCAACATCACCACCACAGCCACTACTACGGCTGCGACTGCTGCAACTAATACTGTCATTACTAGTACTGCTGCTGCTGCTACTGCTACTAATACTACCAGTAATAGTATCACCATCATCATAACTATGACAATAATATTATTGTTTCGGTAGCCTCCGAACTATGTTGATTCAACATTGGAAGTGGGGAAAGCTATAGGTGCTGCTGCTGTTTCTGCTGCTGCTGCTGCTGCTGCTACTACCAGTAATAGCGTCACCATCATCATAACTATAACAATAATATCATCGTTTTCGTAGCCTCCAAATATCATCGTTTTCGTAGCCTCCAAACTGTCGTTTCAACATTGGAAGTGGGGAAAGCTGCATGTGCTGCTGCTGTTTCTGCTGCTGCTGCTGCTACTGCTACTACTACGAGTTCTACTATTACTACTGTAAACTACCTTGTAAACGCCTACCGCCAGTTTTGGGTTAAATAAAATGAGCATTGGGTAAAATACATTGTAAACACCAACCACCCACTTTGAAAACAAACAAACAAACAAAAATCATGAAGTAATGATAACCCAGTTTGCTGTTTGTGATCTTGCTGTTTTCCAAAGCAGTACAGAATTAGATCCAGAGATGTAGGGCGCCTGCATGAAATGTTCACGTATCATTGGGGAAGGAAAAGTGCAGTCATGACTTCACTCCGTGACGCAAACTCTTGTTCCAGTCGCTGCCGTTTTGTTTTCAACAATTTGCAGACAATAAGTTATCTGCCCTTGTACTATCGCGTACTTCAAAGACAGTTCTGGTCAACAGTTTGCCGCGAAACAGATCAAAGACAGTTGAATTTAAACTCTCGGCATTAGATCAGCCAAGGCTGGAATCGCGAGTTAAACGAGAGACTGCTCACCTCATGGAGTATTTTATGGTGAAATTAAGTAGGCGAGGCTAGGGGATTTGGCCTTCCACGAATGGTAAGGGATCCAGTAAACGCCTGTCCTCAACTGCAGAGTGAAAATCGTGTAAAAAGAGGGTGGACGCTTACAAGAGAGCCTACAGTACAGGCTACGGACACACAGGCTCTTTGCTACTGCAACTGCTACTACCACTACTACAACTGCTGTGACACTATGCTAAATAAGGTAACAGAATGGTAACACTACGCTAAATAAGGTAACAGTGATGCTGGTTGACTGGACACAGACGAAGATGACGGAAAATACCTATGATGCTGGGGGGGGGGGGGGGGGGGGGGGGGGGGAGAAAAAAAAAAGGGGGGGGGGGGGGACAAAACAGCAAACCAAACCACAGCCAGTCAACCAACGATGCAAACAACGTAGCCAATCAACCTTTCTGTTCCGTATGGTTTCAGTGCTGAAGGACAGCCGAGAAGGACACACAGGAGGAATCAGATCTCAGGCCAGTTCAGTTCGCAATTCGCTGCAGCAGACCGGAAGCGGAAACACCCCCACCTCAATGGAGGAGGACGAACCCCCGGCCCCCTGGACCGGAGCCGCGAAGGGGGTGGTGGTAGCGGCGGTGGTAGGGGTGGGGATGCTGATGCTGTGCAGGAGGTTGTGGTGGGGGAGGAGGGGCTGCCGGCGGGTGGAGATGGGGAGGGTGGTGGAGGCGGAGAGGGGAGTGCTGTACCGCTTTCTGTGCGACCCCAACAACCTGAAGGTCATCCACCCTTACACGTGAGTTGGCGTGTGCGTTTGCTGGTTTGGTTTGGTTTTGTGTCCTTGGTTAGTTTGTTTCCAGCTCTGAAGGCGTGTGTGTGTGTGTGTGTGAGGAAGAAGGTCCAGGGGGGACGCTCACTCAGTCTGGCTCCGCGACTAAAGCCATTATTGTCGTTAGTAGGGGCTTAGTAGGTGGTGTCCTAAGTACGTTAAATCAGAACAGGCACCACTGAACACCACCGAAGTGACTCAGCAGCAGTGCAAGGTCTCCTCTGGTGTGTGGCCTCCTAGCGACCTAACATCGATGGTTCCCTGCGCACTGCCGACGCTGGAACTGTGACGGACGAACCCGGGTGTGGCCGTGTATGGAGGAATCTAAATGAGCGGCGTGGGAGTAATGCCACTGAAACGGTGCAGATGATGGGGGGGGCGGGGGGGGGGGGGGAAGGAAGTAGCACAACTGGACAAGACGCTCATCAGCCAATTCAGTGTCCGTGAGGGTCTGGGTTCTAATCCCACTCCCGCCCTTTCTCTCAAATTTCACTTGGAAATCAAACTGAACGTCTAGTCATTTGGATGAGACGATAAACCGAGGTCCCATGTGCAGCACGCACTTGGCGCACTGAAAAAGAACCCACGGCAACAAAAATGTCCTCTGGCAAAATTCTGTAGGAAAAAAAAATCCACCCAGATTGGGCACACAAATAATACATACATGCACTGAAGGCCTGACCAGCACGCTGGGTTATGCTGCTGCCAGGCATCTGCCTAGCAGATGTGGTGTAGCGTATATGGATTTGCCCGAGCGCAGTGACGCCTCCTTGAGAAACTAAAACTGAAGGCATCCCTGACTGATGTCTCTTGACATTGACAACTAACTCCACCTGG
>NC_134880.1:51526443-51558943 GCF_041734735.1 Babylonia areolata | reverse complement strand
ACACATCCACAACAATCGGGCCTTTCAACAGACAGCGAAAGAAACACCGCTGGTTCAGCAGACGACAAGAAGACACTCCTCACCAGTTCAGCAGACGACAGAGCGGTGACAACTGAAAGAAGTTCGTCCCCTGACGAAGAACTTCCGTCGACAGAGTTTCACAACCATATCCAAGTGACAGGGTCGTCTGTGCTTGTGGCGTACATTGTCATCAGAATCATTGTATCGATCGAGAATAAGCTGATGGACAGACTTCAAAGCCATTTCAAGAAACTCCGGTGAATAAAACTGTTGGTTACTCTCCAAAGTCGTCGTCACTTTCAGAACCAACTAGTTTTGGGCACAATGAAAGACTTTTTTTTTTTCAACTGTCTGCTCAAACAATATCCAAGGTATTATCATGTTCAAAAGGTTTTTTTTCCTTTTTTGTTTGTTTGTTGTTTTTTGGGTTGGTTTTTTTTGTGTGTGTGTGATTAACCAGAAACCTTTTTTTCTATTCCCATGTGCGCAATTTTGGTGACGTTTCATTATTTGTCTTGTCAAGGGGAGCAATGAATGAGCGTTGATTCATGAAGAATTTGGTGTTGGCAGACTGAGAGAGCTGCAAAGCACTCCAGAGCAGTATCAGTATCAGTATCAGTAGCTCAAGGAGGCGTCACTGCGTTCGGACAAATCCATATACGCTATACTCCATCTGCTAAGCAGATGCCTGGCCAGCAGCTTAACCCAACGCGTTTTGTCAGGCCTTGAGGGGAAAAATTAAATTGATAAACAAATTAAAAAAATAATAAAATTAAAAAAAACAGTTCAGAAGGAATGTTGAATGTTGGTGGGAGCAGGAAGATGGCTGAGAGGGTTAGGAGTGTGGTGTGTGTGTGTGTTGGGGTTGGGGAAGGGGAGTGAAAGAAAGATTTAAAACGAAGAGAGACCGCCTTTTGTGCTATTCTTTGTGTAGAATACGTACATAGCACAGAAACTCGTTCAGACGTCTTGCATAACTGTTGGGGTAATTATTGTGTCCGGGGTAGAAAATTGTTCTGTGTGCTCACTGACCTGTGATATTTTAATGGTCATAATGACCTCTGGTATCCGGCTTTTTCATGACAGAGAGGGAGAGAAAGAGAGGGAGAGAGAATTTAAAAAAAAAAAAAAAAAAAAAAAGATTGAGAAAAAAGCCACACTTGCGCTGAGAGAAAATGGCTGAGAAAATATTATCCTGTGCATATTTGCCGGAATGCACGTGCGTGTGTGTGTGTGTGCCCACGGACTTGTAAATAAATCATATTTTGAAGTCCTTGGTGTGAGCCACTGTGTGTATGAATACGTGTGGTCGCCGGGTATAGGAGTGACCTTCCCTTTTACGTGGTAAACTGAAATGCAGTCATGTTTTCTTGATTTCAAAGAACGATAATTGATACAAATGATGATATGGTTCATCAGCCGTCATGTTGAACACGAAGTACAACGTTGTGAGCACAGTATAAGCTTGTTGGTGCTCTTTTGTTTTCGTTTGCCTTGTAATCATGTGTACCGTTGAACAATTAAAGATTATTTAAACCAAAGAACAATAAAGAGAACCTGACTATGGGTCTCAGTGGCAGGAGCGGCGAATCTTTCGAAATGATTGGCTTCCATCCATTGTGCGCTTGTCAGTCTTCTATGCTTTTCGGAAGTTTTCCGCAAATTCCACTACACCGTTGAAAACGAAATATGGCAGGGGGAGGGGGGGGGGGGGGAGAAGAGAAAATAGACAGGTGTCTCATCTGTGTTTGTGTCAATAGTAGTGAGGCATCTTGTGGTACATATTATTTAACACATGCAATGTGTTGGGAAATAAGTGGTTTCAGGTTTCACTGCCTTACGGGGCCCCATACTGTGATCCGTACTGCGCGAGCTTTGACAACTACACTTCCATGAACAGACCCGTGGGTTTTCCCCGGTCTCTGGGGCTCTAGATGGGTTGGAAAAGTTGTGTGTGTGTGTGTGTGTGTGTTTTTTTTTAATTTTTTTTAAGTCCAGTCTGGTTGGTGTATGTTCGGACGTCGCGCACAATCCTCAATTGGTTATTGCCAGTTGTACAGGACACACACCACACTGTATACATCATATCCACATCCCGCGATAAGAAAATGCTCAAAGCAAATTCCGACTTAAAAAAAAAAAAGAAAAAAAGAAAATGTGCGCTAAAGTCCTACCTTTCTGTCATTTTTTTTCTCCTTTTTTCCGCTATAGTCCTACCTTTCTGTCGGTTTTTTTGTTTTGTTTTGTTTTGTTTTTGTCCAGGCGACTATACGTTATATAACTTGTCGTTTCTGACATTCCTTGAATTGACTTGAAAGACCATGGAAGCGCTCAACTGAATGAATAGATGTAATGCCTAAAACTTTACATCTACAGAATCAATGGAGGGCGGGGAGGACTGATGCAAGTAACACTTCGAGTGGAGACAGCGGTTGGGTGAGGGGGGTGTGGGAGCTATTGTGTGTGCATAAAAATGTCGCTGACATTGTTTTGATAAAAAAAAGAAAAAAAAAGAGAGGTGCTCAATACGGTGTACTTCTTTTGTTTGTTTGTGTCGGTTTCTTATTTCAGACTTTCCACATCGTTTGATTTACAGACTACAGAATACTTTATTATCTCAACAAGAGAAATTCATTTGTGGTGTAAAACACGTAAACAATACACGGAAACCACAGCCATTCAACATGTATACATAAAAGACATAAAATGTTTAGATGGCAACCAATGCGTATAATAAATAGGCACAGTAGACAACAACAACAACAACAATAGAAACCTTCAAAGGGTAAACTTCGAGTAAATCATGCGCACATCATCACAGCCATACATGTGCAATACAAAAACAGGTAAAGGATAGGAATGAAAAACAGCATACTAAAAGTTGACACAAGACATGTAATAACAGTACAATTCAACATTACTTTGATTTAAGATGTCACATTCTACATATACACACACTATTAGAAAGCCGTGCCCCATAATAATGTGGTGCATCTTTTCTGCCGTTCGGCTCTCTTTGTTTTACCTCTTTGTTTTCCCGGCTTTCCTTCATTTATATATCCCCCCATCCCACTCTCTCTTTGTGTGTGTGTGTGTGTGTGTGTGTGACTCGAGAGAGGGAAAGATGGAGAGAGAGAGAGACGATGATGATGAATGATGGTCAGTCCGTGTGCATGCGTGTGCGTGTATATGCATGATGCATGTCAGTTGTCTTTTATCTGTGCAAGAGTGAGCGAACGAGAATGGCAGAGCGGGATGGTTGTTAAGGAATGTATATGATGCTTGTACTGATTACAATTTTGCAGAGTAAAATTTGTGTGTGTTTTTTTCTGTAACTTCAGGAATAAATCATTTCGCTTTTTTGTGTGTGTGTGTGTTTTTGTCTGTTTGGTCGTTTCTCTCCTTCCACCCCCCCCCCCCCCCTCCCCACTTCCACCCTCTTTCTCCGTGCCCGTGTGTCATTGTGTGCCAGTGTGTGTGTGTGTGTGTGTGTGTGTGTGTGTGTGTGTGTGTGCCAGTGTGTGTGTGTGTTGTGTGTGTGTGTGTGTGTCAGTGTGTGTGCGCGCGCCGTTTGCATTTGCGAGAGTCAGTGTGTTAGAGAGAGAGAGGGGGGGGGGGGACGAAAGTACTATTTTCTTTTGTTTTGTTTAAAGGGGGAAAAAAAAGAATAAGCCCATCTGGTTTGTTTTCATCCTGCCCCCGCAAAGAGAGAAAATTAACAAACACGCAGTACAAAAGCGTAACATGATTATAGATTTAACTTTGTCAACAACAACAAAAACAACCAACAAACAAACACACAAAAAACACATTGAAAAAAACATAGATACATGCATAAATAGGCTTATAACTTGATTAGTCAGAGAGAAAGAGAGAGGAGAGTGTTACTGTGTGTGCATATTCTGTCGATCTGTCGTGTAGTTATTCATTCATCTATTTATTTATTCATTCATCTATTTATTAAATATATCATATAACTGATACTGACAATGGCTGAAATATCATTCCACTTCAGTTGAAAGACTAGTAAATTAAAAGAAAAAGAAAAAAAAAAAAAGATCAGTTCTGGGACGGGGTGACATAATCTTATGATAGTGACGATCGTCGTTAGTTTGAAATCTAAGTATAGGTATACTTACAGGTTAAGGGTGGGATACAACCAGATAAGAATGTGAATATAAAAAAAAAAAAAAAAAAAAAAAAGAAAAAAAAAGAAAAAAAACAAACACCTGCTTTGTGGTATTTTAATTTCCATTTAAATGGAAAATATCCAAAAGATTTTAGTCGTCTGGTATTAATGTGAAAGATTTCGGGAGGACTAATCATATTGCACGTCTGAGTGAAATTGAGACTCAGCAGACAGCAGCTTGAGAACATTTTTCACTTGCAGAATCCCATGGGGTAGATGTATGATTTACATTGGACTATATAATTATATGCATGAAAGAACACATTGTTAAAAAAATAACTATTTAAAGAAATTGTCATTTTGTTCAGCGCGCGTGCATGCGCGAAACAAATATACATGTACATGAAAAAAAGTAACTTGATAGAAAAGAAAGAAGAAATAAAAACTTTTTATTGATTGTCGTTAATGCTGGTTTTTTTTTTTTTTTTTTTTTTTTTTTTAAGCTGCTGCCTTTACCGCAACCGGTTTGTGGCTGCTCATTACGTTTGGAAGTTACGGTGTTACCACTGAGATATATATATTTCTGACATCTGGAGGGAGTGCAGAAGCACCGCTATGAGAAAAATCTGGCGGAAAGAAAGTTGCCATTCGGCCATCTTGGACTGCTGTCCCCGGCACAGAAACAACACGTGTTCTGTACGCATCAACATGGTGTGTTGTTGTGCATTCGGTTCTGCTAAACTGCAAATAACGAGTATAATGACTTTTCATAAAAGAGTATATTTTGTTTTTCATCGCTCATTTTTCACGCCAAATGTAAGCTTTCTTCGTGATATACATAGCCCATCTGCAGTGGACCGCGAAAAATGGCGCGCTGCTGTGCACAAAGGCGCCAAGTTGTGCGAGGCCAACAGGACTGCTGCAGCTGTTCAGAAGAGGCAGGCCAGAAAGTCACGGGCAAACAAGCTCCCTGACAATGGTATGCCTGTCTTTGTCTGCCCCAACTGTCAGCGAACATTTCTTGCGCAGATTGGACTATTCAGCCATCTGCGCATTCACAGATAGATTCATGAGCATCCTCCCCCCCCCCCCCCCAACCCCACCACCACCCTCCCCCCATCCCCCAGCTGGATGACAACAATGGTCATCATCGATCTCGATGGACACACCACCACCACATAGCCCATAATTCAACTCTCTGTCGTTGGTTGTCTCTCTCAAGCTACTCCTTTTTTATGTGTATATGAATCTTTTGGTTTATCTGTCTATCTGTCTAGCTATCTGTCTAGCTATCTATCTAGCTATCCATCTATCTATTTGATATGAGGGTCTCCAGTTCAATATGTAGTTTTATGAATTTACAACTGACCTTCGTTTTATCCTGAATAAAACATGCTTTTTCCGTTTTCATGCATTTTCTCACGTCTGTTTCATTGATAGGTGGTCGGCAGTGTCTGCTCGTCAAATTCATGGCATGAAACGCTATGAAACACTCCTTCACACACACACACACACACACACACACACACACACATTAAGCCAGTACAAAAGCCGGACAAAGACAGACTGATAAACAGATTTGCAGACAGACAGAGGAAGGGAGGGGTGGTATATCACTGTACACATTCCCAGCACACAGAACACACAACACGCAAAGCGGTGTGTAGCTTGCCGCGAGCAGCCGCGGGACAGAAGCTCAAGATGGCGTGCAGTTTCCGCGTGTTTTGCCGTGATCCCTGGTCTACTCTATATACAACAATGGTTTTGATCCAAACAAACCACGTGGGGGACTGTGCTGATTCGAACAAACCAACTGGCTGAATGTTTTGATCCTTACAAACCACGTGGGTGAATGTTTTGATCCAACAAGCCACGTGGCTGAATGTTTTGATTGGAGCAGGCCACGCGGCTGAATGCTTTGATCAAACAAACCACGTGGGGGAATGTTTTGATCCGAACAAACCACGTGAGTGAATGTTTTGATCCAAACAAACCGCGTGGGTGAATGTTTCGATCCAAACAAACCGCGTGTGTGAATGTTTTGATCCAAACAAAACATGTGGGTGAATGTTTTGATCGAAATAAACCACGTGGGTGAATGTTTTGACCGAAATAAACCACGTGGGTGAATGTTTTGATCCAAACAAACCTCATAGCTGAATGTTTTGATCCGCCGATTAAAGCACGTGGTGGACTGTTTTGATTCGAGGAAACCACGTGTTTTAATCCAAACAAACCACGTGGGTGAATGTTTTGATCCATGCAATCCACGTGGCGGACTGTTTTGATCCAAACAAACCACCTGGGTAAATATTTTGATCCAACAAGCAGCGTGGCTGAATGTTTTGATCCGAGCAAACCACGTGGGTAAATATTTTGATCCAACAAACCACGTCGCTGAATGTTTTGATCCGAGCAAACAAAATGGGTAAACATTTGAATCCAACAAACCACGTGGCTGAATGTTTTGATCACTGAGATATATATTAAATTTTTAGGTCTGTCCATGGGTGTTATGGAACGAGACAGAGGAGACAACTCATGATATCTGACCACCAGGAAAGAGTCTCTTCCCTTGGAGCTCTGTGTTCAAATTTGCACTTGCAACGCACACTTAGTGTGACACTGCACGCTTGCATACCCACCCACCCACCCACATACACGCATGCATATATGTATGCGTGCGTGCATCAAGTGCATGCATACACGCATTTACAGGGTGTCGCCGCGCGGAGGAGTTTCGGTTTCACTTCTCAAACACGTATCAGGCAAAGCCGGTGTGTGCGGACTGGTCTATTTTCGCTACACCACCATGACATGTACTTAAAAAAAAAAAATATATATATATATATATATTTTTTTTTTTAAATTAAAAAAAGGGATGGAGGCTGAGCAGATATCTGACCTTAGCATTTTTAACCTAGCGTTGCAGTTTGGAATCCCAGGCTTCAGCAACTGACGTATTTATCCAGATCAGTCCACGGAGACCCAGCACGCTGTCAGAGCCTACTAGTACCCAAGGTTTGTGTAAAACATTAACATAAGATGTAACGGAATAATCAAACAAAATAAGCAAAATTATTGAGTACACTGATAAATACACTACGACATACTACAATGAAATATACTGACGTCAGTAGAAGGCAAATGAATTAAGGGAAGAGGAAAATCAGTAAGGAGAAGGAAAACCAAAAGAACCACCAACTTCAATGATAAAACTAACATCATTTGTGTGTGTGTGTGTGTGTGTGTGTGAACTGAATTGAATTCAGTGAATAAATCTTATCAGTCTCGGCCGGAGGGTATAATAATAATAATAATAATAATGGATACTTATATAGCACACTATCCAGAAATCTGCTCTAGGTGCTTTACAAAAACGCTTTTGATAACATAAAACATTATATCTATGTTACATACACACACCAAAATGTGACCACACACACACACACACGCGCGCGCGCGCGCACACACACACACACACACACACACACACTGCATACATACATTTTAACATACATGTGTATCTAACAGCTACCCTAACACATACGCACACATAGGCAGGCACAAACTTACATAGACACACGCACACACAATACACATTCATATACATGCATGTAGTTGTGGACCTGCCACAATTGAACGTATTGCTGAGGGAAAAGGTGAGTTTTGAGACGAGATTTAAAAGATGCGAGGGAATCAGAATGACGGAGGTTATCAGGGAGCTTGTTCCACGTCTTTGGCGATTGAAAAGAAAACGATCTGTGTCCATAGGTCTTACTTCTGACGTGAGGTATCCTGAGAAGTCGAGTATCAGAGGAAGAACGGAGCTGGCGAGACGGGGTATAGATATGGATGAGTTCAGAAAGATATTTGGGGCCAGATCCGTTGACTGCAGAAAAGGTCAGAGTGGATAGCTTATAGTCTATTCGATCAGAAACAGGCAACCAGTGGAGAGACTGAAGGAGAGGAGAAACATGGTCAAATTTAGAAGCTCTGCAAATGAGTCTGGCAGCGTTATTCTGAATTCTTTGGAGTCTGTCTAACAGGTATTTGGGAAGGCCGGCCAAAAGAGAGTTGCAGTAATCCAATCTTGAGAGAACCAGAGAGCATACAAGTGTCTTGGTTGCATCGGTTGAGAGATAGTGGCGGATAGAGCTGATTCTACGCAGTTCCAAATAGGCAACTTTACAGATATTCGAAATGTGCTGTTGGAAGGAAAGAGACTGGTCCAGGATTACACCAAGACTGCGAACAGAGGGAGAAAGTGAAACAGGTGTGCTATTGATCAGAACAGAGTCAGGAAAGGAAGGATGTTGACGAAACTTCTTTGGACAGGTTATCATAAATTCAGTCTTATCATCATTTAATTGCAGCTTGTTGAGAGTCATCCAGTCCTTTAGGCCAGCAATGCACTCCTGTGTTTGAGTCACCAGTGCATCAAATTCAGCTATGGAAGCCGACTGATAAAGTTGTGTGTCATTAGCAAAGCTCTCATGCGACATCGCATGATGACTGATGACATCCGACACAGGAGCCGCATACAGCACGAAAAGAACAGGACCTAGGACGGACCCTTGTGGGACACCACATTTCAAGGCAGATACTCTAGAGTATGTACCATTTACACACACTTTCTGTGTACGATCTGACAGGTAAGACGTGATCCATGCTAGTGCAGTGTCACGAATACCAAAGGAAGTTTTAAGTCTGTTCAAGAGGATAGAGTGGTCGATAGTGTCAAAAGCTGCTGACAAATCTAAGAGAGCGAGAAAAGATATCTTATCCTCATCAAATCCCGAAAGCAAATCATTCACTATTCTAAGGAGGGCTGTTTCGCAACTATGACCACGTCTATAAGCTGACTGGTGGGAATTAAGTAAACCATTCTGCTCCAGATGAGCTAAGAGCTGAGACAATATGATCTTTTCTAGCAGTTTTGATAAAAATGACAGATTAGAGACAGGTCGATAATTTTTCAAACAATTATGATCCAAAGATGGTTTCTTGATGAGTGGACGTACAACAGCAGATTTGAAGCTTTCAGGGAAACAACCAGACAGTAAGGAAGAATTGATGACATGAGTAATATGTGGCAGTAGAACATCAATACATTCAACCAACAAAGAAGACGGGACAGGGTCAAGCTCACAGGATTTCGGACAAGCGCTCAGACACACTTTCTTCACAAAATCTTCAGTAACCGGTTGGAAACAATGTAAAACAGGACCACTGTACACGCGTTCTTGAACGGGTGAAGAAGGAGACACAACAGAGTCAAGCTTCTCACGAATGCCTGATATTTTGCCGGTGAAGAAGTCAGAAAACTTTTGAGGGAGTTCCTGCACCGAAAATGTTGTAGGGAGAGGAGTGTTTTTCATTTTACCTAGTAGATTGTTCGTAGCGTTGAAAAGCTGTTTGGCTGTGGTGCATGCAAGTATTTTAGAAGAGTAGAATGGGTATAATGGATTAAGCGAGACAATGCTTTTTTTCACTCCCGCCCTCGAAGGATAAACATTTAAATGCGGATACAAATATCAATACAGCATGAACATTATGATCGTGGTTACAACTACACTACTCAGTAGAATAGAGAGAGAGAGAGAGAGGGGGGGGGTGGGGGGGGGGGGATGGGGGGGGGAGGGTTGTTCATTGTTCAATAGGTTCGGGGGTGGCCCTGTGTCGGTGGACTGTGGTGCCACAGGTGTTTATTATCACTTCTTTTTTTTTCTTCTTTTTTTCTTTCTTTTTTTTTTTTCAACAGAGTCCGCATCAGCCATCATCACTGATCTTGAGATGAAATATAACACCTCTGGAAAGATTCGATGATGTGCTGCATTTCTTGAGTTAAAAACTAAATACCACAAACTACATGATACTTTTCTTTTCTTAATCCAGTCAGATAATTTATTTTGTGGTGAAAAACATCTCCATATGCCGGCAACTGATGCACCGTATACCAAATCACAGTCATTCAACATTCAACACTCGTATTGAGATAAATACATTGGTTTTCTTCTCGTTTACAGTCTGTAACATACGACCCAAATACTCTTTCAAAAGGCACATGTGACATTGATGAATGCACCACTGAATTTTTGACTTTCACACTGAAATGCACGCGACGGCAACATATGAGACATCGGGGAT
This sequence comes from Babylonia areolata, assembly GCF_041734735.1. Classification (NCBI taxonomy): domain Eukaryota; kingdom Metazoa; phylum Mollusca; class Gastropoda; order Neogastropoda; family Buccinidae; genus Babylonia; species Babylonia areolata. The sequence goes on along the minus strand of NC_134880.1, from coordinate 51,548,643 downwards.
ACATTTTCGTTTCACGATTACTAACTTCCCTTGGGATAAAATTTTACGACATACATAATCGTTATATAAAAAAATCTATTGTAGTCTTCGACAGCGACCTAAACCAAATATTTCTTCTATTATATTATCATTTTGCTTTTTATTTTTGAAACTTGAATTTGAGAATGTGATAAAGGAACTGCGACGTTAGAACATATTTCACTCACTTCCGCTTCCTGTCCACGAGGTGTTAGTTGTTTGCGGAATGTATGTGTGTGGTAGCAAGTAAAGTAATTGTTTACAAACTACAATGGCTGCTTTCGCCCAGTTAGGACTCGATGACTGGCTCGTACAACAATGTAAATCTATCGGACTCAAACAGCCAACTCCCATTCAACAACAATGTGTTGGGCCGATTTTGGCAGGTAAGAAGTACACGCTCACAGGGTCATAAATTTCCTCTCAGCAAGTCTCAAGTATCAAAACCTTCACTCTGTTTTTTCATTCCCCCCTTCTTGCGTTTTTACTGTGTATTTCATTGATATACTTATGGTGTCACCATTATTTTAATGTATTTAAATGCGTTTGATCTCTGGAAATCGTTTTTTGTGGGGTGCGGAGGTTTAAAAGCTGCTTATCAAGTTACGTCTCTCTTATACAAGTTAGTCTCTGTCCATCTGTCACTCGTGTCAGTCATTAGTGTCGGTCTCGTCTTTTGACTGTGCCATCAAATACACAGAATCAGGTGCCTTGCCAGTTGACAGTTATTGAGTTAGGTCAGGAGTACCTCAGGGACCTTGTTTATTCCTGGCCTACATCAACGACCTTCTGGACAAACTGACGGCACTGGTAAGATTACTTGCGGACGACACAACAGTGTACAGGGTTGTAGCCAACAGCGAACAACAAGACCAGCAACAGCAAGACTTCCAGTGCCTAACGGAATGGGAGAAGAGTTTGGACATTAAAGATCAGCTCCAGTTCCATCAAGGAGAAGGCGTTCGTGAGAACCCTTCTTGAATATGCATCATCAGTATGGGATCCATACACACAGAAGAGCATAGACAAGTTGGAGGCTGTTCAGAGACGTGCTGCACGTTTCGTGCTCAACCGCTACCACAACACGTCAAGTGTGAGCCGATTGATCGATCAGCTGGGCTGGCCATCTCTTGAGCAATGTAGAAGAACCACACGCCTGGGGTTCCTCTATAAAATCCATCATGGACTAATCCAGTGCCCAGTTATGTGGAGCAAGCTAGTCCCACCCCCACCATGACAGCGCCGTACCCACAACCAGCAGTTCTGCCTCATCAACACCAGAACTCAGTACATTCCTACCCAGGACTGTTACAGTGTTAGGGACTGGAACCATCTCCCCAGTGAGACAGTAGATGCAGCAGCAGTCGATGCTTTTGTGTCAGTTTCCTGACATCATGTGGCCCTCACGGTAACAGATTTCAGCTATGTTTTATGGACAATGAGAATAGTGAAGTGATTAGAGCTTACAAATGGACTGTGTCTACAATACCCCCCCTTTATGTGCTGGAATGATCATCCTCATGATCGTGGGCACCGAAGGAAAGAAGAAGAAGACAGTTGAAGCACACACATCTACTGTCACACATCTCAAGGATTCGTTTCATTTCTCTGTATTGATGCACAAGTACATGCACATAGAGGAGTATAATATATATATATAAATCAGACCCTTTGTTTTGAACACAGGTCATATTTGTACTCAACAGCGAACATGTCTTATCATCTGGACACACACACACACACACACGTAAAACATCATAGTGATACGTATAGGTAAGGGGTACTAGTTTATTCAATCTGTGATAATATTGATCAACACATTGTAGATTATACTAAAGTAAATAATATGCTAACAAATCAGAAAATTATCAGAACACAGACATAATTTGTAGATAAGACAAAGATCAAAATCTCATGCTTATTAACTCTGATTAATTGTAACCATGCAAAAGCAGCTTTTGCAGTTTTGATGTGATCACGATGAAATATAAACTTCGTATTTATGAAGCTGATGAATCATTGAATGAAAAAGTATTTGTTGAAGTGGAAATGTAACTTAACATGATTATATATGAATAACAGAATATTACAAATTATAATATTGAAAATGAAGCTGATTTCAAAATGAAAGTTTTAGAATATTGTGGCACAATTGACATTGTTCATTTGCTGGAAGCATGTTCTTCAAAATATATGATGCCTCCCAATGACTTCATATTGGGTGATAAGAAACTCAGAAAGTAAGGAAAAAATCCTTCGCTTTTTAGTTGGGGTTTTTTTTTTTTTTGTTTTTTTTTTAAAGAAAGAGAGGAAAAAAAGGGTCATTTTGAAATAAGCTGTTTCATTTCAACATTTTCACTTTTTAGTTAAACCAAGTTTACACAGTATGTGTGTAATGACTTTCACCTTTATTTGACATATGAATAAAATCAGTTATGCCATTGTGTCAAATTGTTATTATGTTAACGCTAATTTAAAACTTTTGTTCACATCAGTGGTAAAACAACAGGTATTCAGAATCCTAATCCACCAAACAATTTACAACAGCCACATTCCTTGGACTTTTGTACTTAGTCAAATTCTTTTTCTTTTTAAATCATTGCAGATTTGTTTCAATTATCAGGTGATAGAAGTTATTAAAATGGACTTGTGCTTCTGATTATTAAACACAGATATGACTTCCTTTCTTTGCAGGTCAAGATTGTATTGGTTGTGCAAAGACAGGCAGTGGGAAAACTGCTGCATTTGCTTTGCCCATTTTACAGAAATTGTCAGAGGATCCCTATGGTATCTTTGCATTAGTTTTGACACCAACAAGGTAAGTGTGCACAATAATATTTTTTGAGAAGTAAGCAAAAACTAAACTCATTGATGATACAGAACCTGTTAGCATATGATTTAAGTTGCTTTAACCCTTGTACATATTGAAAGTTAAACAGGTGGTTATGTTTCAAGTTTCTAGAGGAAGCGAAAAAACTTACAGGTTATTTATTGTCAGTCGGCAGATCAAATATCAGTTAAGAAGCTGTGAAGATGAAAGTGGAGCTGAAAGTTCCTGATCTGGGTGATGGTATTTGTTATTTATTGGCAGTTGTGTTCATCCTGATTGTAATACAAGTTACTGTCCATTGATGATTATGCCTTCTGATTGTAATACAAGTTACTGTCCATTGATGATTATGCCTTCTGATTGTAATACAAGTTACTGTCCATTGATGATTATGCCTTCTGGCACAAAGACATGGTAATATTAATAATGTAATAATATTGGTATCAACTATCATCAAGTGTCCTGGGTCATCAAAAGAATGTTCATCTGTCAGTGCCTTTCTGGACATTTACTTGTAAATTTGCACAGTGTAGATCACTAGAAAATTAATGACATTTCGACGGTTTTCCCTGTACTATCTTGGTCAGTTAGTAAATAGTCACTGATTTTATCTTATATTTAATTTATAATGCAATGAATCAAAGTCAGTCCACAAACACAGCAGTTAACAGGTTATCATTATTATTATCAATAGTATCTTCAAACTTAGCCTGAAGCCATGGTCATTATTATCAAAACTGTTCAGAGTGGTGGTTGTCCATGCAGAAAAATCGAAAAAAGATGTGATGTATTTAACCCTCCTCCACCCTAACTCACCTGTATAAGATATGACTGATAACATCTGTGGCTGTTTTATACAGAGAGCTGGCATTCCAGATTGCAGACCAGTTTAAAGTACTTGGAAAATCCTTGAATGTCAGAGTGACAGTCATCACAGGTGGCATGGGTAAGTTGTCATTTACTCATTGTGCATTTATTTGTTACTGTTATAAGTGACATTATGATTGTAATCTTATTCTTATTTATTTTTATATAATGTATTGATTATTCTAAACCTCATAACTGTTTAATAATTATTACAACCATCATCATGAATAAGCATTATTCTTATTTATGTAATTTCTGTTGCATCAGCTTAAAGTCAGGCATGTTATAAATAATATTCAAATCATCATAATACATGTTACCACTTATGCAGGTTTGGTTTTTTTATAATACCATGTTGCATCTAAAGTAGGACCATGATCCTAGATAGAATTTTTCATGAACGTTTTTCTGTAGTGTGAGAATGTCAAAGCACAAAAGAATATGTTTTCTTTTCAGGTTTTGGTGGAAAAGAAGTATTCTCTGACTTCTCATGTATTTAAATGTGTGCAAAGTATTTCATATGCATGCGAAGTATGGACAGAAAAAGGGTAGGCAGTGTATGGGGGATTCGGAATGAATAGCATGTGAATAATGCCACTGAAACCTTGCAGATGATGGGGCAGCAAAAAGAAAAGAAAAAAGTATATGTGGGGCGTGGGGAATTAGAGCGAGGAAAAAATACATGTGTTCTTTCTATGGTGTTGAAGCATGATGCCAGATGAAAACTCGCACTTTGTTGTTTTCCTGTGCAGACATGATGAAGCAAGGACAGGACCTTGCCGTCAAGCCTCACATCATCATATCCACCCCAGGTCGTCTGGCTGACCACATTGACAGCTGTGACACGTTTAGCCTCAAGAGGGTCCAATTTCTGGTCAGTGGTGCTCATGCTCATTTGTTTGTATTTGAGTGTGGCACGTCAGGATTGTCTCTCAGTCTGTGGTGTTTTGATAGAATAGGGAAGTTTTCTAGTTTCATTGTGTGTGTCTGTGTCACACTCTGTGTGTGTGTGTGTATGTGTCACTGTGTGTATGTGTGTGTGTGTGTGAATATATGTGTGTCAGTGTGTGTTGTGTGTGTGTGTGAAACTAAATGTGAGAGATAGTGTGGTGTTATTTTAACTGCGTGAGTGTTTGAAGGTGTACTTTCTCCTTTCAAGGCTATTGTTTTGGTTTTTTAATGTTCTTTTTGAAGTGAAATGGAAATGATACCAGGAAGTCATATAGTTTGATAGTAACGGTACACTACTAATGGTACTCCAACCTTTATATTTAATGGTGTGCAAGCTGATGGTTAGTGTTAAGTAGCACTGGTTTGAATTTGTCTGCCTCTTTTAAGGAGCTGGAAGTACTGTTCAAGTTTCTTGTTAAACTCGTTCTACCCTACAGTTACATGTCTGCTACAACTTCCCTGGACCAGCATTACAGAAAAAAATAGGGTGTCTCACTAAAACAACAAAAACAGATGGAGAATTGTTGATTCTTCTTCTTTTTCTGCGTTTATGGGCAGCAACTCCCACGTTCTCTCGTATATACGCGAGTGGGCTTTTACGTGCATTACCATTTTTAACCCGCCATGTACAGGCAGCCATACTCAGGGGTGTACATGCTGGGTATGATTTTGTTTCCATAACCCACTGAACGCTGACATGGATTACAGGATCTTTAACATGCGTATTTGATCTTCTGCTTGTGTATACACACGAAGGGGGTTCAGGCACTGGCAGGTCTGCACATATGTTAACCTGGGAGATCGTAAAAATCTCCACCCTTTACCCACCAGGCGCCGTCACCATGATTCGAACCTGGGACCCTTAGATTGAAATTCCAACACTTTAACCATTCGGCTGTTGCGCCCGTTGAATTGTTGATTCAATCGGTCAAACAAATTTTTGTTTTCATGCTTCCAGAATCAGTAAACAGTTCAGTTTAGAAATGCCAACTGTGCAAGAATGATTGAAATTAGAGTAGTGTGTTGGGTCCACAGGGGATGTAATCATGGTACGAGTTAACTAGTACCTGGAGTAGAATGAGTTAACATGTGATCCTTTTTAACATGCCAGGTGATGGACGAAGCTGACCGGCTGTTGGACGACAACTTTGGGGCCCAGCTGGAGCCGATTCTGATGAGGCTGCCTGCCAAACGCCAGACCTTACTGTTCTCTGCCACTCTGTCCCCCACTGTCACTGCCCTCAAAGAGTCGGTGCTGCAGAAACCTTTTGTGTGGATTCAGCAGTCAGAGTAAGTGTGTGTGTGTTGTGTGTGTATGCTATGCCAGTATGTGTGTGTGAGATTGCATGTGCAATTTGTGTATCCATGTGTGAGAAAGAGAGGAGTGTGTGTGTGTATGTGTGTGTGTAAAAGGAAGAAAGAAAGTGTGTATGAGACTGAGAGTGTGTGTATGTGTGTGTGTCTTGGAGAGAGATTTCGTGTGTGTGTGTTTGCTGCATGTGTGAGAGAGAAAAGAGACTGTGAGAGAGAGAGAGAGAGAGACTGTGTGTGTGTGTTTGTGTGTGTGTATAATCATGCATACTGTGATGGAGAAATTGTGTGGGTGCATTAGAAAATCTGTGTTTATATACAGATGCTGAGTTTTAATGCATATTATGTGGCTGTGTAGATATGAATGCAAGTTTGACCACTAAGATTGTCTTTCTTACCTTGATGTCTATTACTTTTTATTATGGGCTCTTCCATTAATGAAATCCACAGACAGTAACTCAAGAATTAGAAAATCAGAATCTGCTGTCAGTTGATCAACCTAATCTTTATATCTATTTAGTGTGTCCTTAAATAGATCTGATCTGCTCCCATGGTTCCAATATGATCAGAAGAATACTGTTTTTCTTGATAATCAGACATCAGCCTTTCCACATGGTGAACAGGCTTTCTGTCAGGAGGATGGCTTGGCGACAGTCAGATAGATTTAATTTGCTTTCACTTTGATCAGCCCCCAGACGGGCGCAGTAGCCAAATGGTTAAAGCGTTGGACTTTCAATCTGGTGGTCCCGGGTTCGAATCACTGTGACGGCGCCTGGTGGGTAAAGGGTGGAGATTTTTACGATCTCCCAGGTCAACATATGTGCAGACCTGCTAGTGCCTGAACCCCCTTCGTGTGTATACGCAAGCAGAAAATCAAATACGCACGTTAAAGAACCTGTAATCCATGTCAGCGTTCGGTGGGTTATGGAAACAAAAACATACCCAGCATGCACACCCCCGAAAGCAGAGTATGGCTGCCTACATGGCGGGGTAAAAACGGTCATACACGTAAAAGCCCACTCGCATATATACGAGTGAACCTGGGAGTTGCAGCCCACGAACGCAGAAGATGAAGAAGAAGATCAGCCCCCCCTCCATTGATGGGATGAAGAGCATGTTATTCATTTCTTTTCTTTCTTTTTTTTGTGGCCTCAGTTGCATGCAGTTCATTGAGCACATCTGTGGTGTTTTTTGGTGATTGTTGTTGTTGTTTTTCTTGTGCAGCGCTTCATGTGACTTTTTCAACATGTTATTGATTGAGGAAGATGGCAACACGTTTGCATGATGCAAAATTTGCCACCTGTGGATGGTTAAAACGAACGTGACTGTGTGTGGATTTCAGACGAGCCACAGTGGAAGAGCTGAAGGAGGAGTATGTTCTGATGCCAGCGTCCATGAAGGATGCCTACCTGGTGCACATCATTGACAAGTGGATGGAGAAGAACCCCAGGTCCTCCGTCATTGTCTTTGCTGCCACCTGCAAGTGAGTGTGGACTTCCGGATATGTTGCTTGGGTGGAGCGGAAGTAGAAGAAGCAGTCTTTGCTACTGAATGTGTACTTCTTGATGCATTGTTTTGGTGGGGCAGAAATAGGTGAAGCAGTCAATGCTACTGAATGTGTACTTCTTGATGCATTGTTTTGGTGGGGCAGAAATTGATGAAGCAGTCTATGCTACTGAATGCGTACTTCTTGTTGCATTGTTTTGGTGGGGCAGAAATAGGTGAAGCAGTCTATGCTACTGAATGCGTACTTCTTGTTGCATTGTTTTGGTGGGGCAGAAATTGATGAAGCTGTCAATGCTACTGAATGTGTACTTCTTGTTGCATTGTTTTGGTGGGGCAGAAATTGATGAAGCAGTCTATGCTACTGAATGCGTACTTCTTGATGCATTGTTTTGGTGGGGCAGAAATTGATGAAGGAGTCTATGCTACTGAATGCGTACTTCTTGATGCATTGTTTTGGTGGGGCAGAAATTGATGAAGCAGTCAATGCTACTGAATGTGAACTTCTTGATACGTTGCTTGGGTGGGACAGAAATAGATAAAGCAGTCTATCACTCTATGCTTCTGAATGTGTACTTATTCAAGTTCTTGAAACATGGGTTGGATGGGATACAGATAAAGCCGTCTGTGTTACTGTGTGTGTACCTCTTGAAACATGGCTTGGAGGGCACAGAAATAGATAAAGCAGTCTATGCCACTGATTGTGTACTTATTCAAGTGCTTGAAACATGGGGTGGATGGTATATTATAGATAAAGCAGACTGTATTACTGAGTGTGAACTTCTTGAAACGTGGCTCGGAGGGGACAGAAACAAATAAAGTAGACAATGAGGGATTCCGTTTCAGTTTCAGTAGCTCAAGGAGGCGTCACTGCGTTCGGACAAATCCATAAACGCTATACAACATCTGCCAAGCAGATGCCTGACCAGCAGCGTAACCCAACGCGCTTGATGATGAGGGATTACCATGTTTATGAATAAGAGCATTCAGTAATTATGCATGGCCTTGCACTACTGTATCATGTTAATGTGACAGTTCATTTCGTCTAATATGTTGTTGATTTTACCCCCTCATAAGGAACGTAGGGCTATGAATGAATGAACGATGTGCCTGTGTGTGTCAGGTACGCCCAGATCCTGGGCATGGTGCTGGAGAAGCTGCACTTCCCGTGTGCCGTGCTGCACTCCATGATCCCCCAGCGCTTCCGCCTCTCCTCCCTGTCACGCTTCAAGTCCAACCAGACCCGCATCCTCATCTCCACCGATGTGGCCAGCAGGTCAGTGTTCTGTTCGTATTGGGTTGTGTTGTATCGGATTGTATTGTGTTGTGTTGCGTTTCTCTTTGTCACAACATATTTCTGTGTGTTTGTGTTCAATTGTGTCATGTTGTGTTGTATTACTCTTTGTCACTACCGATTCCAGTGTGTGAAATTCAGGCTGCTGTCCATAGGGAGAGCGTACCACAAGTCTGCGGCACCACTCTCTTTTATTTTTTTTTTTTTTTTCAGCCTGCAAGTCTGTTTGTTTTCCTATTAAAATGGATTTTTCTACAGGTTTTTTTGTTTTTTGTTTTTTTTTGCCAGTCAACCCTTTTGTTGCTGTGGGTTCTTTTATGTGCGCTAAGTTTCATATTACTTACGGGACCTTGATTTATCATCTCATCCAAATGACTAGCGTCCAGACCACCACTCAGGGTCTAGTGGAGGGGAAGAAAATACTGCTGAGTGTAGGATTCAATCCTGTGTGCTCAGATTCTCTTGCTTCTCATGCTGACGTGTTACCACTGGGCCACCCCTCCTGTCTTGTTCTTCACTGACTCCTGACAGCAGAATCACTTGACCTGTGCTGAGAAATGTTTGGCCCCTTTGATGTAAACATGCATTTAATTACACATACTTAACCGTGACCCAACTAGTGCAGACTCCGACAGGGGTCTGACATTCCTGCCTGTGCAAACTACTATCCGCCTATGCGGAGAAAATGAAACTACGGCCGATAACCTCCCGGAAGTAGGTAACCTCCCCTTTGTCCCGCTGGCTAACGCCCTCTTTCGATCCTTTTTCAGTATTCTGGATGGACTTGTAAAAAAAAAAAAAAAAAACAATGTAAAATAGCAAATGATAAAATTTGCTTGAAGAAAAAAAAAATGAAAAAGATATTATTACAGCATAAACTGTCATTTTCTTTCATGTATGGCATAGATATGTTTATTAAGTCATAGTAACCAGAATGCTGATTAGCTGAAAGGGGAAAAGGAAAGGAAAGAATAGATAATTGAGGAACGATGTCTTCTAATCATGTCAGTTTGTTTTTGTGTGTGAGGTGTGTGTGTGTGTGTGTGTGTGTTTTGAGATAAAAAAAATTACTTTAAGTTTTCAGTTGTTGCTAATTTAATCTAAAAATATGTATTGAAAGAGATGAGCAGTATGAAAACTATGATATTTAAGTTTTTTAGTTTGTCGTGTGTGTGTATATGTGGCTTTAAAAAATTTTTTTTTTTAGTAATTTAACGTACCCATTCCATTCAGAGAAAGAAAATAAATGAAGAGTTGTTTTTTTTATTGCTGCATATTCAGAGGCCTGGACATCCCCACAGTGGATCTGATCATCAACCACAACATCCCCAACAGACCCAGAGACTATGTGCACCGTGTGGGACGAACTGCCAGAGCCGGTAAGTGACCAGCCTCTGTTCGTCAGGCTTGCTGTCAGCAAGGGGCATAATGCAGACTTTTGTTTTTGGCTCCCCCATCTTCTGTGCCCTCTTCTTCTTCTGTGTCCAGGGGCTGCAACTCCCATGTTCACTTGTATAGATCTTTGAGTGACCATTGTTAACTTTGGTCATGTCAGCAGCCATGCTCCATTCTCAGGGTGTGTGTGTTGGGTATGTTCGTTTTCTGTAACCCACCAAATGCTAACATGGATTATGGGATCTTTAATATGCATATTTTGATCTTTTGCATGGGTTCACACACAAAGAGGTGCAGGTCTGCACATCTGTTGAACTCTGTGTATATGTGTGGGTGTGTGTGTTCAACAGCAGATGTGGTGTAGCATATATGGATCAGTTCGCACACTTCACTTGAAACTGAAACTTACTAAGAAGATAGGAAAAATCAAGGGGGCCCTTAACAGGACCTTCAGATTGTAAGTCCAACAATTCAACCACTCATCTGTTGTGCCTGTCACTGTGCCCGCTTAATGGTTCTATGCCCACACCACTGGTGCCTGTCACTGTGCCCGCTTAATGGTTCTATGCCCACACCACTGGTGCCTGTCACTGTGCCCGCTTAATGGTTCTATGCCCACACCACTGGTGCCTGTCACTGTGCCCGCTTAATGGTTCTATGCCCACACCACTGGTGCCTGTCACTGTGCCCGCTTAATGGTTCTGTGCCCACACCACTGGTGCCTGTCACTGTGCCCGCTTAATGGTTCTGTGCCCACACCACTGGTGCCTGTCACTGTGCCCGCTTAATGGTTCTGTGCCCACACCACTGGTGCCTGTCACTGCCCGCTTAATGGTTCTATGCCCACACCACTGGTGCCTGTCACTGTGCCCGCTTAATGGTTCTGTGCCCACTCCACTGGTGCCTGTCACTGTGCCCGCTTAATGGTTCTGTGCCCACACCACTGGTGCCTGTCACTGTGCCCGCTTAATGGTTCTATGCCCACACCACTGGTGCCTGTCACTGTGCCCGCTTAATGGTTCTATGCCCACACCACTGGTGCCTGTCACTGTGCCCGCTTAATGGTTCTATGCCCACACCACTGGTGCCTGTCACTGTGCCCGCTTAATGGTTCTATGCCCACACCACTGGTGATCTGGAACGCTCAGGAGGGGACTGTGAAATGAAATATATGTTTTGCCAGAAAACATCGCTAGGGGTTGTTATGTTTGTTGGCCTTCACTGGAAATAGCTATGTATGAAACATTACTGGTAATGGACATGTTAATTAAGGGGTATGCTGTGGCAACCCTGTCCAAAGACGGCACCTGCACAGCAGAAATCTGAAATAGGATTAATTCTGCAACGGCAGCGATGGCCAGACTGAACAGGGTATGGAAGAGCAACATCAGATTCCACACAAAATTCCTGCTCTACAAGTCACTGGTGGTCTCCATCCTCTTATATGGATGTGAGACATGGACACTGATGGCAGAAACAGAAAGAAGAATCCAAGCATTCAAAACCAAGTGCTTGAGGAGACTACTACACATCTCCTACAAGGAGCACAAGACCAATGACTGTGTGCGGAACCTGGTCAGCAACCTTGTTGGGCCCCAAGAACCACTGCTGGCAACTGTCAAATGATGGAAGATGGCATGGTTTGGTCACATCATGCGACATAACACCCTCTCCAAAACCATCCTGCAAGGGACTGTAGAGGGAGGGCGCAGTTGGGGGTCGGCAGAGAAAGAGCTGGTCCGACAACGTCAAGGAATGGACCAAAATGACGATGCCAGATCTCCTTGTGACAGCTGCCAACAGAACAGCATGGCGAGCTATGACATCTTCCTCATGTCCCCCCAACGACCCCAGTGGTCGAGGGAATGAGTGAGTAATGATGATGCTGTGGTACAAACGCAGGTATAGAACATCATGGTTTGACGGGCGTCACATGGAATGCTGTGGTTGTAATGCATGCTTATCATGTGAACAGGTTGAAGGGTATCACATTGAATGCTGTGGTTGTAATGTATATATACTGTGTGCAGGTTGAAGGATGTGACATGGAATGCTGTGATAGTAATATATGTTAACACTGTGTGCAGGTCGCTGCGGTCAGTCCATCTCGCTGGTGACAGAATTTGACATCAAACTGGTCAAAAGCATCGAGAATCACATCAGTAAGTGCTAGTTGTGTAACACTAATAGTAATAATGATAGCAGTGGTTATAATGGAACATTTCTGTATTACTGTGCTACTTCAGTGCAGTTCAGAGCTATGTATGTCATTCTTCTTGATTGCATTGCCTCCCTTGAAAGTGGTTCTGTACACATTCACACTCGGTTATATCCACACGGTTTCTGTGTCAGTCAGCCATATATCTACATATGCACACACAAGCAGATGTAAAGCACAAATGTGCATGCACAAGCACACACACATATATAGGTATGCACCAGCTCATGTCTGCATGCACACATAGTATCCACAGTGTGGGTTGCACACATGCATACATACTTGTACATATCGAAGCACATGCATTTACTCACACATACATGTGTACTTTGTGACACAAAAGGTTTTATGCAGATGATTACATGCATGCATATGCATGCAAACACATACAAAAACCCTTGTCACAAACTGAATATATACAAATATATATATATATATTATAATATTTTCTAAATAAGATTTTCTGTGTTTCCATGCCATTCATTAAAAGTTTCATGGAAGTGATTGCATGTGCATGTATAGTTCATGGTATCATGTGTGTGTTGATGTGTATATGTGTGGTCACATTCCAGACAGTAAGATGACAGAACACCCAGTCAAAGAGAAAGAAGTTCTGGAGATCTTTGCTGAAGTTGCTGTCTGTCGACGGGAAGCAGAAATAGTAAGTCACAGTCACTTTATTCACAGTCACCAACACGGGTAAGCTGTCAGTGCTTGTTGTTCTGGGAGTCAACCATACATATTTTCATGGTTTGGGTTTTTTTTTCTCTTAGACTGGAATAAGAATTATTTTACTTTCACAAGTAAAAGAATAATCATGTACCTGAGGAAGGTGAAAACTTGTTGTATTGTTTTGTTTTGTATTGTATTGTATTGTATTATAATGTGTTACTCTTTTTTGTCACAACAGATTTCTCTGTGAAATTTGGGCTGCTCTCCCCAGGGAGAGCGAGTCACTACACTGAGAGTGCCACCCATATTTTTTGTATTTTTTCCAGCCTGCAATTTGTTTTATTTTCCTGTCATTCTTCGCAATCAGCTTTATGATAAAAAAAAAAATCATTTTGCTTAATGTATGAGCATTTTGCTTTATGTATAAGCAGTCTGCTTTATGTGCAAGTAGTTTTCTGTATGTGTCACTCAAATCATTATTGTGTATGTTTGATTCTTCCAGAAACTGGATGAGCAAGACTTTGGTGAACAGAAGCGAATCAACAAGAGGAAGAAGCTGATCATGGAGGGGAAGGTTAGTGACTGGGTTGTCTTTCCATTGACTGCCTTTCTCTTTGGGGAGATGATGCTTGGAAGTGTGTGCACATGCTTGGGGGAGGGGGGGGGGAATGTGTGCATGTGGGGAATGTATAATAATAATAATAATAATGGATACTTATGTAGTGCACTATCCAGAAATCTGCTCTAGGTGCTTTACAAAAACGCTTTGTTAATATAAAACATTACGTCTATGTTACATACACACACCAAAATATGACTACACACACACGCACACACACACACACACACACACACACACACACACACACACACACACTGCGTACATACATTTTAACAATACATGTGTATCTAACAGCTACCCTAACACATACGCACACATAGGCAGGCACAAACTTACATAAACGCACGCGCACACAATACACATTCATATACATGCATGTAGTTATGTACACATGCATATGTATACATACATAGTCAAGCACAGCTAACGCAAAGGAAGTGGACCTGCCACAATTGAACTTACTACTGAGGGAAAAGGTGAGTTTTGAGACGAGATTTAATGTATACATGTGTGTGATCATGCATGCTTTAGCATTCTGGGTCAGGTGCATGTGCTGTGATTTATTCAAATTGGAAATTATATCTTTACTTGTCAAGTGACATTCAAACAGGTGGTGCCTTTGTCTTTCCAAGACTAGTTACTTGTTGTTTCGTATTTTTGCCTTTCTTTGCCTCACTTATTTCCTGTTCAGTCTGAGAAATGGAACATAGTTTCATGATCAGTTTAAGACATAGAATGTTAAGATCTCATAGGGTGGATAATGCTACTTCCACCATAATTTTGTGATCCGTTTAAGACATAATATTGAGATCTCATGGGGTTAATAACACTACATCAATCATACTTTCATGATCAGTTTAAGACTTGCAGTATTAACTCTCTCCGAACGAATAGTTCTCTCCCTCGCTTTTCCCTACAGATGATCCATTTGTTTGGGTTAGGAAAAAAATCACAATAAATAAAAAAACCCATAAAGTTACTGAATGAAACTCACTGTACTTGACCCACTGACCCCTGTCCTCACGTCATGTGAACGCCCACCCCCCTCCCTCTTCACTGCTCTCAGAAGCTGAGTAACTGTCAGTACCTTCTTGCTGGTAGCTTTCTTCACTGCAGATACTTTATTCAACGTCTCCATCATCCTCGTCAATGTTGAAACCTTTAATTTGAAGCATTTCAATCACTTCAGCAGCAGTAAAAGCCGCTGTCATGATCAAGTTTGCTCAAAAAATTTCCACTTGAATCGCCTGCAACACCATTTTCGATACGTATGCAGATTAGTTTGTCGTGTGGGGTCCTGAACTCATTGGCTCACTGTGGAGTGTGTTGTTACGAAATCTCATCAAGAAACTTTCCATTTGACCCATGACACATTTCCAGTGCCCAGTGTAGCTGCGATTGTTATGCTACCCCATGAGGAAAACGTGGAAAAATTTTTAATTGTCGAAACCGCTATAGCGTTCCGTCATCCGGAGTGAGTTAAGATCCCATGAAGTGAATACCATTACTCCTGCTACAGTTGCTTTCTTTTTTATTTTTTTTATTTTTTAATTTCTATGAATCAAACACTGTTGGGTACAGAACAGCAGCAGCAGGTAATTTCCATTCTGATTTTCTTCACAGGACCCAGAAGAAGAAGAAGAGGAACAACAGAAAAAACGGAGGAAGACATCCGGTAAATCCAAGGAAGAGGTGAAGAAGGAGAAAGAACAGAGGAAAGAAAAGTACAAAGCCAGATTTGCCAAGAAAAAGAAACTGAAGGGTTGAAACAGGAGTCTGTGTGTACACAGAGAAGAGACAATTTGTGACTGATCGTGGCTGTTCTGCAAGAGTGTGATTTGACAAACATGAATAATACCACGGCAAACGCTCTGCAAAGGACTGTTGAAGGAAAATGTGGAACTGTTTCAACAACCATGATTTTTTAATGTAACAAGAACTAAAGAAAAAAGTGTTGAGGGATGGTATATTCCTCTCTGGAAAATTCAAGGAATCATGTTTTTTTGTTGTTGTTTTGTTTGTTGTTTTTTTTAAAGTCCAATGATTAGGCTTTCCCTTAGTAACTGAGGGTGTTTTTGAAAATGTTTAAAAGTGGAAATATGCATGCATGCAGAGAGAGAGTGAATGAATGAATGAATGGATGGATAGATGAATGAATGAATGGATGGATGAATATTCTGTTGATTATTTTTGGGAGTGGTTTGTTATTGAAACATGTGTGGATGGAACACTTTCAACCACAGTTAAAAGAAAAAAAGAAAAAAAAACTCATACACAAACACACAGATAAGAGAAAATAGAACTTTACTTTCTTGTGCTGGACACTGCATGGAAAGCAAGGACATTGAGAAAGTAAAAAATTTGCCACTTCTGCGATGTGAGGAAGTGGAGAATTTGCAGAACCTGGGAGATTCGCATCTGTTAGTATCAAAAGTACACATTTTTGTGCTTGATTTATGTAAGCCAATACAGAATTTTAACCCTGTAGGATATGATACTTGCATTGTCAAGTACACATCACTGCGATTCGTTATTGCTTATGCTGTTACCTCATCGCCTGTGTTCATGTAAATACCATACAAGAGCAGGGGAATATGATGGCTGTTTGGTGTACGGTGACAGTGTCGATAGCAGTGGTGTGGGATGTCTGTGATGGAGTACAATAAAGACAGTTGATAAAACTCCTTTTCATGTGACGAGGAGAGTTGTGTGAGTGAAGTGTGCAGGGGGACTTATCATGATAAGACATTTCCATCACCTAAAGTACAGCCTTGTAAACTCTGAATCATATTTTGTTAAAACATACTTTTTCGTTTTATGTCAGGTCATTTTCACAGTGTAATTTAAGAATCTCTTGACAACTACTGATAAGTATACTGAATATTTCTATGAGAGAGATTCATTAAAATACTGAGAGATTTAATGATTATGATTTAATATTTCACTTTGCTGTCCCTCCATTAAAAAAAAGTTTTACAGTGAAGGTGTCTTTCCAGTGTCATTTTCAAAACACCCTACTACCCCCACATCCAGTGAAGGTGTCTTTCCAATGTCATTTTCAAAACACCCTACTACCATCACATCCAGTGAAGGTGTCTTTCCAGTGTCATTTTCAAAACACCCTACTACCCCCCACATCCAGTGAAGGTGTCTTTCCAACGTCATTTTCAAAACACCCTACTACCCCCACATCCAGTGAAGGTGTCTTTCCAACGTCATTTTCAAAACACCCTACTACCCCCACATCCAGTGAAGGTGTGTCATTTTCAAAACACCCTACTACCCCCACATCCAGTGAAGGTGTGTCATTTTCAAAACACCCTACTACCCCCACATCCAGTGAAGGTGTCTTTCCAACGTCATTTTCAAAACACCCTACTACCCCCACATCCAGTGAAGGTGTCTTTCCAATGTCATTTTCAAAACACCCTACTACCCCCACATCCAGTGAAGGTGTCTTTCCAATGTCATTTTCAAAACACCCTACTACCCCCACATCCAGTGAAGGTGTGTCATTTTCAAAACACCCTACTACCCCCACATCCAGTGAAGGTGTCTTTCCAATGTCATTTTCAAAACACCCTACTACCCCCACATCCAGTGAAGGTGTCTTTCCAATGTCATTTTCAAAACACCCTACTACCCCCACATCCAGTGAAGGTGTCTTTCCAATGTCATTTTCAAAACACCCTACTACCCCCCCACATTCCCCTTTTTTCTGGGGGTTTTTTTTCCTCCAAAGCTAAGTGTATGTATCACAGATTCCTCAACATGAAGAGGTGCATTTTTGGTTATTTTCACTCTTCATTTATTCAATCTCAGATGCATGAACACACGTCTTAGTCACCACCTATACGAGATGAAGGAAAATTCATCTCATTCCTCTTGATCCTAGACAGAAGTTTGAGTGTGTGTGTGTGTGTGCGCATGTGTGTGTATCTGTCTGTGTCTATGGCTAAGTGTGTGTTTGTGTGTGTGTTGATTCTAGATAAGGGGCATATGAAAAATAGGGCTAACTAATGATAAACACATATCTTGGGTTAATATGAATTGGTTGATCCCCTTATTCACACACGTGCACACACACACACACACACACACACATATGCAAAGCATTCCTTCATTTCTGCACAGACATACTCCAGTAATTCCTTTAATAATGCATGAAATCAATCATATAATGATAGCATGTCTCAACTCATCCTGATCTTGTATCAAACAATGACAAAACCGGTTCCAAGTTATATGAAGTGTGTGTCATCGGCCACAGATTGCAATGTGTGCTCGACATATTACATTCAACAACAACAACAATACAAAAAAAAAAAGATAGGTTTGCTCTCTCAGGCAGCCTGGTTATCAACACTTCAGTGAATGTAGACTGGATCCAGTTATTCAACTCTCTCTCTCTTTCATTGCACTAGCACTAAGTCAGATACATGAGTAATTCACCATCCTTTCTCTGTCTCTGTCAGAAGCCACAACTGCTGATGTATAAATTTATTTGATATTAATATTGTCATCATACACACACAGACTGGCACAGTGCATGTGCAGAAAGGCAAAGACATCTGCAAAATAACAAAGTTGTGCCATGTTTTCTTCTATATGAAGACAGCCTACAGGAGCATTATCAAGAGATTATGGTACTCGGCATACTGTTTAACTCTCTCCATACAAACGGCGAAAGAGACGACGTTAACAGCGATTCACCCCAATTACCATCATCAAAATATTGCAAGCGGAAGGCTCTTATACTGAAGACGTGAATGTTGGCAAAGAATACCATAATTCTGACGACGGAAGCTAAAGGTTGGGTCATTCAGACACCCACAAGACATCCGAGGGGTCTATGTAGAGGAGAAGAGAGGACTGGCCGTACTGAGTGAGTTAAATTTACTTTTAGATTTATTTTTTTTAATTTTGTAAGCAACTACTTATTGCAGTGAATATTAACTGGAAAGCCATTAAGAAATCTGATTATTTAATGCACTAGTTACTCCGGAGAAGGAAGATCACGTCAGACATTTACTGGTTTGCTTGCATGTGAGAGGGGTCAGAGGCGCTGATCTAAAATTAGATCAATGGGTTAGATGGGATGACTCCATTATCTGCGGATTGTATGCTATGGACTGTGATCAAACATAGAGTCTGTAGCTCAATATTTGGCACTGCTAGAGAAAGGGAAATGATATATATATATATATATATATATATATATATATATATATATATATAATACTGCAAGTCATCTCTCTCTCTCTCTCTCTCTCTCTCTCTCTCTCTCCATTTGCCGTGTACGTAATTAGACATACATTATGGGAGGTAGTCTCTGATCAAATCAAACGCCTGACTGATTTCTGAGAGTGTAAAGGGGTTCACGAATTATATAAATATACTGCTAGTTGGGCAAAAGCGACGGAGCGGATCTCCTGTCTTTGAAGTCAAATATTGCCCCTTGTGTCTTCAGCTCATTCAGTCCTGATAATGTCTCCTCACTCCTTTTTTTGGTTGTTGGTTGTTTTTTGTTTTGTTTTTTTGGTCGAGTTTCGTCTTGCCCTGTAAAATATCTAAATCATATCTGGACAACATCAACGCCATTTTCTTTAATGCAATGCCGGGATAAGAATGAATGACATTACATATCTGTGTGTGTGTGTGTGTGTGTGTGTGTGTGTGTGTGTGTGTGTGTGTGTGTTCTTTCTTTCTTTGATTTAATGTATATTCACTTTGTGATATTGGACGTGTACTCTCTCTCTCTCTCTCTCTCTCTCTCTCTCTCTCCATTACTTAGATTCGCGCACTTACGTGTACATTTGTGTATGTGCATGAAGCCTGCACCAAATC
Source organism: Babylonia areolata (assembly GCF_041734735.1). Taxonomy (NCBI): domain Eukaryota; kingdom Metazoa; phylum Mollusca; class Gastropoda; order Neogastropoda; family Buccinidae; genus Babylonia; species Babylonia areolata. Next base: position 51,529,115 of record NC_134880.1, on the reverse strand, counting down.
CTCTTCTTGCCCCTCATCTCTCTGTCTTTCTGTCAGTCTGTCTGTCTGACTCTCTCTCTCTCTCTCTCTCTCTCTCTCTCTCTCTCACACACACACACACACACACACACACACACACACACCTCTATATAATCTCTCTCTCTCTATATATATATTTATCTCCAGAAACCCCTAATCTAGTAAACAATGTGCCTTCATACCCACGTATATATATATATATATATATATATATATATATAGATGTATATGTGTGTTTGTGTGTGTGTGTGTGTGTGTGTGTCCAGAAAACGAAAAGTCAGGAGAGAGAGAAACACACACAGAGAGAGTAATTATTCAGTCCGGCAAAACTATTGAAAACTTCTTAGTAAAAGTTGCACTGACACACCTCACAAGAAAATAAGAATAAAGACCTACCAATTTATCTTCGTTATGAAGGAATTGGCGAAGTGGGAGGGGGAGAGAGGAGGGGAGGGGTGTGTGTTGGGGGCGGAAGAGAAAGAGACAGCAAGCACATGGACAGAAAGAAAAGAGGAGATAAGATATACTGGAGAATGATAGAGATAGACAAAAGAGGAAGAACGTATTAAAATTTTTAATTTTAAAAAAACACAAAAAACCCCACCTAACACTAACAGAGAGTGGCGAATGTTCAGCACTATAATGTCAGTGGCCAACCAATAACTGGATCCGAGTCATTACTCTCTCTCTCTTCTTCTTCTTCTTCTTCTTGAAATGCTAGACACTATCATAAACTACGGACAACTCCATTTAACAATTTTCTCTTAGCTGTCACTGATCACGGGTGGAAGAGGGAGAAGGGGGTGGGGGGGGTGGGATCGGGAATGCCAGGCAAGGCAAGAAGTTTATTTCTCGTGTCCACCCACACCCCCCAGGGGAACTGGTTGACGAATGGGAAGGGGGGGGGGGGTGATGTCACGTGACGGGCGAGGGGGTGGGGGTGGGGGTGGGGGGGTTGCGGGCGTGGGTCCCCCCCACGCCCCCCACACCCCCCCCCCACCCCCCACCCATAGTCCTTACTGTCCGATCTGTAGCTTACCTTCACAGGCAGGCTATTCATGTGGAGTGACTGACAAGCGTTCGTGGCTTTTTTTTATGTTGAGGCCGCGTCAGACAGCCAGAAACACACACACACACACACACACACACACACACACACACACACGCACACACGCACTCCCGCACGCACGTACACACGCACCCACACACACACACACACACACACACACACACACACAATTCCCCCCCCCCCCCCAGCCCCACCCCCCACTCCCCTCATTAAAAAAGAATTAAACATGCGCCATACCTAGCTGTCCGCGTTTCGCTGATCGACGCCACGACAGAGAAATGAGCGGCCAGAGCTGTGCAGAATGCTAATCTGTTAAGGATGACACGGTGAGTTATGACTTGGGGTCGACCCCCCTTCTTTCACTCTGGGACAGAATTGCATAGTTTGCTTGGCGCTGACGGTATTGTGCTGGTGGTGTGTGGGTGTGGGATGTCACCGGCACGTGTATATGAAATGAGAGCGAGAGAGAGAGGGACACACACACACACACACACACACACACACACACACACACGGCGGATAGATTCAAAATGTTTTTGAAGGCTTATGATAGTATTCATACGGCATACGACATGTGGATAAGTTGCGTTCACGCAGACAGGGTAATGTCTTGGAATGAGTACACATCTTTTCTTTGATGGACGTTTGTGGAAAGCCTTACACTTACACGCGCAGGCGAATGCACAGACACAATGACATACCAGCCTACTATGACTGTTGTGCACAGAATCGTGTGGTGTGAATACGTCCTCCATGTTGTTGATGTATAAACTGACAGCTGACTGCAGTCGATTCGTCCATTAAGGTCCTCAAAGAGCCGGTTCTAGACCCTTCTTCTTACCAGTCCGAAATTGCCAGAAGGACTTGAGGAATGGCGAAAGAAAATTATAGTTTCTTGACCCATGTTGTACATGTATAAACTGACTGCTAACTGCAGTCGATTCGTCCATAAGATCCTCAAAGAGCAGGTTCTAGACCCTTCTTCTTACCAGTCCGAAGTTGTCAGGAGGAGAAATGGTGAAAGAAAATTATAATTCCTTGACTCTCCTTGGTAAATTGTCCGTCCGAAGACACACTCAGCTGGCAGGCATGTAGGTATAGATGATCTGCAGGCAAGAACTGACTAGCAATAGGTTAGTTTTGGAAATACCAGCTGGAGAAAGGTGTAGATATACAACAACAACAACAACAACAAAAGCGAGACCGTATTTAATTATTATCATTTAAAAAAAAAAGAAAGAAAGAAAGAAAGAGATTTCAGATAAAACAAAACGAGAGAATGTTGACATTCAGCTGAAGCCACCTTTCAGTCTAGCAACTGTTCATAAAGGCTGTCTGTCACTCACGCCTAGGCCTGCACAGTCCTTTCAATTTCAGTTGCGCCGCTCAACAACCGACAGTGTTCATTTGAACGGCTGGTCAGAAATACAGTCGCGAACATATTTTTAAAAAAAAAACAACAAAAAAAACCAACCAAACAAACAAAACCAAAAAACAACAACAACAAAAAAACACGCATCATGCCAATAACAACAATCTGTGGCTCTGTGAGTATGATTGTAATAACTGTTGTTATAATGCAGTT
>NC_134880.1:51503943-51511443 GCF_041734735.1 Babylonia areolata | reverse complement strand
TTTGTTAGTCTCGACTGAGGTATTATTATTATTATTATTAATCATTTCACTCTGTTAAGTCACGTATATATCAACTTTGATAACAAAAATAAAGACGTGCTGATCAGTTCTACATTGATTCCTCATATATTTGACATAGGATTCGTGCAGTTCAACGGGTTTTTTTGTGTGTTTTTTTTCGAGGATAACAGCAATGTTCGAAGTTAACGGCACCACACCCGTCTCGTTGTCGTCACCCCCGCCCTTCTCCCGGTCCTTTCCATCTCACTTCGTATGGGAGATGAGACTGAGTGCATTCTACTCAGTTCTTTCGTGCGAGAACATATTTGTTGTAGTGCACACTTTGGTAACAGTTGCGCGTTGTTTGCTTTGTGATTTTTCCCCTGTTCAATGGTGAATACGATTTCTCCCCGACCTTTGCACGGAAGTTTGTTTGTTTGGTGGGTTTATCTTTCCGTCGAACTCTGTACAATATTAGAATCAAACAAGTTGCGTGCATGTTATTTGTGTGGTCACCAATCTGTAGCTAAGGACATGTATGTAAACTGTGCTGTTCATTGTGAAATATGTTCGCAATGTCGATTGTACACATTTCATTGTATAGCCTGCTTTTTTTGTTCGCTCAGGCGAACCGACTAAGCGCGTTGGGTTACGCTGCTGGTCAGGCATCTGCTTGGCAGATGTGGTGTAGCGTATATGGATTTGTCCGAACGCAGTGACGCCTCCTTGAGCTACTGAAACTGAACCGACTGATATTTAAAAACTCTTTTTTTTTATGCAAGCGAAATTAACAAGTTCCGTTGTCATTGGTCGTCAGATTTCCTGCTAGAATCCTCCCGATCTTTTATCAAGATTTTTCATGATGTCGACACTGAAAGCGACCCATTCGATTTCCAAAATTAAACGTGCGAACCTTGGAACTAGGTATACCTGCGTAGTTTGGGTGTTCAATGGAAATTTGGGTGCCGATTTTCCACACAAAAAGGCATGAATGGAAATCCACAAGAAAGAACTCAATGCACAAGAAATGTTACTTTTTGGGGGGGACTGATTCTGTAGGGAACACTCACACACACACACACACACACACACACACACACACAAGGTATGAATGGAAATCCACATAAAAAATGTCCTTGCACAAGAAATGTTACTCACACACACACACACACACACACACACACACACAAGAGAAAGAGAGAGAGAGAGAGGGAGAGATGAAAAGTCCGAAGACAGAAAGAAAGTGACAGGCAAACAGGCCTGTCAAATCTTGCCTTGCCGTCAACGCACCTTTGACAAGAGACTCCTGCATTTGTTATATAAGGTGGTGATAAGGTGAGACACCCTTCACAACGTCACACTTTCAACAAAAACTCCCCACTGAAAAACATGACGGGGATTTTTTTTTTTTTTTTTTTTTCCAACAAAGGAGACACGCTGACCGTGTATTTATTGGCATAATATTTTGTGAGGGGAGGGTTTTGTTCAGGTGCTGCCTTTGCAGAGGCCTCATTGTAGACTAACCACCACACTAAGACTGTCCCCGGCTAATAATGCTATATATTCAAGCACACTCATTTTCTGTTTGTATTGTTTTGTTTTGCTTTGTTTGTGTGTTGTTGTTTGACAGAGACGTTGACTTCACAGTGCTGATTTCTCTCTCTCTCTCTCTCTCTCTCTCTCTCTCTCTCTCTCTCTCTCTCTCTCTCTCTCTCTCTCTCTCTCTCTATATATATATATATATATATATATATTTGTGTGTGTGTGTGTGTGTGTGTGCGTGCGTCTCTCTCTCTCTCTCTCTCTCTCTCTCTCTCTCTCTCTCTCTCTCTCTCTGTATATATATGTGTGTGTGTGTGTGTGTGTGTGTGTGTGTGTGCTCCCTGTTCCTCCACACTTGAGATCAAAATACTGAAATCAACAAACTGACCTTAAAGCAAATGACATATACGCCGTCAGGAAAAGAAGAAATTTTTGGCCTGGATTGAATTTTTTTTTTTTTTTTTACGAGAAGAGAAACGATGGAAACTACTCAAAAGAGAACAGTCCTTTCCAAAATCCTACGGTCAGGTCTAATCTAATTTATTCATTCGCGTACAGCCGGCGTAAACGCTGGTGGGGGCGACGACAGGTCCCCACACACTTCAGTCGGCACCCTTCAGACCTGACAAACACGAGCCAAGTACCATTAGGGGTGTGTTTGTACACAGGGCGAGAGACCCACAGTCTCCACAAGGGAAGTACTTCAAGCATCAGCCAGGCCATGGAAGGAAACAGCCGGCCGGTCCCGACGACAGGTGAAGCTTTTATTTCAACTGTCTATGAACTTGAACGTCAAGTGACCACCAACACGAGCATAAACATGTCTGTCTGATCTTCAGCTAGGTCTGATAGCACCTGATCAATTACCTAGTAGATCAATGTTCAGCGAGGAGTGATAGCTGAGTGGCACCGGGTAACGTTTTGTGCAGGATGAGGTTCAAATCCTGTCAGTTAAGTTACTTGTTAGTTGAAATGCGAAGAAGGAGATTTTGTTGAATAATTATTCCTGTCTCCAGTGTCAGTTCTTTCTTGTTGTGACCTGTCATGCATTTCCTGAACTCTTGTCGCACGTGTACGCTGGCAGATGATAGATACATACGCGCGTTAAAGATTCTGTTGTCTGTGTCAATGTTCTGTGGGTTATGACAAGGCGATCATGTACTGCCATACCTCTTTGCCGCAATGAAATGTGACCGCCAAATTGACCGGATTGTAAAATTTAAAACAAAGTTAGAAAAAGAAACATGTAGGCTATGTGACCACGCGTAGAAACAAATTTAAATGTGAGATTAAGACCAGATATTAACGACCTATTGTCTGCTGCTGCTCTTGAGGTCAAGCTTTTCACAATTAATAATAATAATAATAATAATGGATACTTATATAGCACACTATCCAGAAATCTGCTCTTGGTGCTTTACAAAAACGCTTTTGTTAACATAAAACATCACATCCATGTTACATACACACACCAAAATGTGACTACACTCTCTCTCTCTCTCTCTCTCTCTCACACACACACACACACACACACACACACACTCACACACGCACGCACGCACGCACACACACACACACACACACACACACACTGCATGCATACATTTTAACATACATGTGTATCTCACAGCTACCCTAACACATACGCACACATAGGCAGGCACAAACTTACATAAACACACGCACACACAATACACATTCATATACATGCATGTAGTTATGTACACATACATATGTATACACACATAGACAAGCACAGCTAACGCAAAGGAAGTGGACCTGCCACAATTGAACTTATTGCTGAGGGAAAAGGTGAGTTTGAGACGAGATTTAAAGACGCGAGGGAATCAGAATGACGGAGGTTATCAGGGAGCTTGTTCCACGTCTTTGGCGATTGAAAAGAAAACTATCTGTGTCCATAGGTCTTACTTCTGACGTGAGGTATCCTGAGAAGTCGAGTATCAGAGGAAGAACGGAGCTGGCGAGACGGGGTATAGATATGGAGGAGTTCAGAAAGATACTTGGGGCCAGATCCGTTGACTGCAGAAAAGGTCAGAGTGGATAGCTTATAGTCTATTCGATCAGAAACAGGCAACCACTGGAGAGACTGAAGGAGAGGAGAAACATGGTCAAATTTAGAAGCTCTGCAAATGAGTCTGGTAGCGTTATTCTGAATTCGTTGGAGTCTGTCTAACAGATACTTTGGAACCAATTATTTGAATTTTGTGCGGCTCTCAAGCGCGCCCCCAGTTTTCCGTTGCGACGATAGCCAATACTGGCTCCTGCAACGTACAGATCCAGATCCAGAATTTTGCTAGAGGACAACGCTGTCGTTGTCATGGGTTCCTCTTCAGTGCGTCAAGCGCGTGATGCACACACACACACACATGGGACCTCGGTTTATCGTCTCACCCGAATGACCAGACGTTCAGTTTAACTTTCCATTCAAACTTGAGAGAAAGGGCGAGGCCGGGATTCGAACCCACACCCCTGACGGACATTGTATTGGTAGATAAATGTCTTAACCAGTCTGCCAGCTGCCACTGATGACGTAAGCACACACTGTGACGTGTCTGTCATGACTGACGTCCAGCCCAGCCATACATCCAAGCTGACCAGTTTCAGTTTCAGTAGCTCAAGGAGGCGTCACGCGCTTAGTCAGCCCTTGAGAAAAAAATAGAAAAAAAAGAAAGAAAAAAAAAGGTGAATAAATAATAGATAAGCGTACATAAATAAGTAAATAAATAAATAATTACAATATATAAAAAGGGGTAGTAGTTGCAATAATAATAATAATAATAATAATAATGATAAATAAATAAATAAATAAGACAACAATGATGATAAATAAGCAAATAAATGTAAAACATGAAGACACACATTCACACATACACCCACACATGCATAACAGATATGCACCGAACATGCAGTTTCACAGATATGAAAGCACAGTCAAATACACATAAACGTACATGAGCCCCAACACACACACACACACACACACACACATTACCCTGCAGCTGACCACACACACACACTGTGCCGGGACACGTATAGATAAATAAATAAGACAAACAATGATGATAAATAAGCAAATAAATGTAAAACATGAAGACACACATTCACACATACACCCACACATGCATAACAGATATGCACCAAACATGCAATTTCACCAGATATGAAAGCACAGTCAAATACACATAAACGTACATGAGCCCCAACACACACACACACACACACACACACACACACACACACACACTGTGCCGGACACGTGTGTCCTCGTCACAATGTCCACACAGCTGGCCAAGGGGTAGGCGGTTTGATCCCCGGGGTGTCCAGGGTGTCATTGAAGACTGAGTACCGCTGAAGTCAATATAATGGAAGTCTCTGATTTCAGTTGTCAGAGACGCAAACCTTGGAGTGACCCCCCTACCTTGTTCAGTCCTCGTGTGACATTGTTGGTGGTGGTGGTGGTGGTTGTGGCGGTGGTAGTGGGTGTGGGTTATTGGAAGGGTAAACTGCTCGTTTCGTTTATTTATTTATAGTCTGCTCATCTAAGATGATGATATTAGACTGATGATGATAGTAGTTGCTCGAGAGTTAGATAACGCTTTGTTCTTCTCGGTAAGCTTCTCGGTCGGTGTTTGTCTGTCCGTCTGTCTCTGTCTCTCTGTCTCTGTCCCTGTCTCTCTCTGTGTCTCTGTCTCTGTCTCTCTCTCATCCCTCTCTCTCTCCTTTCCTCCATCTCCACACACACACACACACATAGTTACACACACACACACATAGTTACACACACACACACACACACACACATAGTTACACACACACACACACACACACACACACACACACGCACACACACGCACATTTTGAGAATGGAGTGAAATATGCAGCTCCCTCGTTTTTGTCGTATGTTGACAAAAGAGGCTTCTCCCCATGCACAACAATAATATAAATGTCTATTTGTTTAATAAACAGACACACACAGACACACACACAGACAGACCACACACACACACACACACACACACACACACACACACACACACACACACACACACACACACACCAAACAATCGAATACGTGTTTCAAAGTAACTCTCCCAATATCCAAACGCTTTTCCGTGAGATCTATAACATACTGCATTGGAATATGACAATTGATAACATATTTTTTTTATGATATATCTCTTGCCCACGTTTGTCAGGCAGTAAGTTAGTTATAAACTCTCTATGAGGTCTAAGCTCATAGCTTCTCTTCTCATTTTGTTTGAACTCAAGCGAACAGTTGAAACAGCCACCAGAATTATGGGCTTATTGTTTCGTCCACTTGCGGGGTTCAAAGCTCTGCCATTTGTTGTCCAGTTTGTGAAGATCCCTTAATTACAAGTATCCCAGTTTCGGTAATGACATGTTAGCTCTTCTGTACCCTATAAAATTATAGTATGGCTGTCCATAGTCATCAAAACACAGTTAACTTCATCAGACCCGTGATTTCAACAGAAAATGATACGTGAATGTTTGTTATTTCTCCCCGCCGAGGAGAAGGGAGGCTTGTAATTATTGTATTGTGTGGACTGTTTGATTGGAAGGTATGGTTCGCCAAATACCTTTGCTCCTGTTAGTGAGCGTAGGGTAGGGTGTCGTCATTTCCCTCCTTCCCTCTGACTGCTGTTTTATCGACCTTCTTGACCGTGATGGTGTGCCATAGAAAAGGATCGGCAATTCTGTAGAGCCAAGGGAGTGCAGATTTCTGGGGGCGAATAATATGCAGCGACATCTGTTTGTGAGAGCGGTGGGTGCAAACCTGCATGATTGGTTTTTGAGACAAACACAAGCACACACACACACACACGCACGCACGCACACACACACACACACACACACACACACACACACACACACACACTCACACACACACACACGCACGCACGCACGCACGCACGCACGCACACACACACACACACAGAATATTACTACTTTTCTGGTGAAGTGAAGAGTCTGTTTTACCTGGCTGAGATGTATGTAAATTAGTTCGTTTTTATCTATCTTATTATATCTCGTTGTTTGCTTCTTTGCTGGACGATTCATTCCCTGTTTTTTAAGTGTGTGGGGTGGTGTGTGGGAGGACATTGTAGCTGGAAGAGAGACAGACAGAAAACATTGTGTTCCCAAGTTCTTCTCCGGAGACATCTGTGTGAGTCAGCATGAAAGCACCGGCTAAACTCTCGGCGTAGGAACGTGGACTCCATGACAGAAAGAAGATTAAGGGATGATGATGATAATAAATGTATAAATAAAAAGAGCGGCAGTTGACGAAAGGCGGTACAAACATTCAGCGTATATCGTGTGTCCTGTTCCCCCAGCTCTTATACTTAGCACATGGTCGTGTGCCATGTCACTGCTTTAAAACGGATTCGTCTTCCATTAGTTTATTCACATTACTTGACAACAATGCAGATGTCTGTACCCGGTATCCGTTGGGGTCTGGCTAATGCTGTATAGGCATGTATGGCATGTATGTATGTATGTATCTCTCTCTCTCTCTCTCTCTCTCTCTCTCTCTCTCTATATATATATATATATATATATATATATATATATATATGTGTGTGTGTGTGTGTGTGTGTGTGTGTGTGTTGCTGGAGGTTGTTGTGGGCTCAGTGCTGCACAAAGAAGTTATCTACTTCAGATCGTTGATGCTGAAAGGACAACAGATGTTTACATGATGACTCATGTGACCTCATTTAAGTAAATGACGTATTACATGGTTAAGACGTAGGACTTGTAGTTAAAAAAGAAAGAAAGAAAAAAAAGACGATTTAAAAAAAAACTTAGGGTTATCCTGCTGAAGAAAGATTTGGAAAAGATCGTTGCAATACAACGTCATCGAAAGAAAAGGCCGACGATTGTTTATTTTTTCTTGTTGGAAGAGGCTTTCTGTGTAAT